>NC_080175.1:91597936-91748757 GCF_950295315.1 Erinaceus europaeus
GTTTGCTGTACAGTACCCAGTATCTTGTATATAGCTGTGCTATTGGTTGCTTCTGATCTACTTGGTCTAGGCTTTTGAGAGTGTCTGCATATCAATTATACAGCCTATATATTGAAAAGATTCAGTTTGTGTTTTGAAAAACTTCGAGACACATGTATCCGTAAACTACTGCAAAATATATACCTGAAAGCAGAAGTACACTAGAGTTTGCAGTGAGTACCCCCCTAACACTTCCTCTCCACTATTCCAAGCTTGGGTCCATGATTGCTCAACAATTTGTTTGGCTTCGTATGTTAACTCTCTTTTCAGTCACCAGGTTCCAGATGTCATCAGGATGCCAGCCAGGCTTCCCTGGACTGAAGACCCCCCCAATGTGTCCTGGAGTTCTGCTTCCCCAGAGACCCACCCTATTAGGGAAAGAGAGAGGCAGACTGGGAGTATGGACCAACCAGTCAACGCCCATGTTCAGCGGGGAAGCAATTATAGAAGCCAGACCTTCCACCTTCTGCATCCCACAATGACCCTGGGTCCATGCTCCCAGAGGGATAGAGAATGGGAAAGCTATCAGGGGAGGGGGTGGGATATGGAGATTGGGTGGTGGGAATTGTGTGGAACTGTACCCCTCCTACCCTATGGTTTTGTTAATCCTTTCTTAAATAAAAAAAAAAGATTTATCTGATCACTCTACCCCATGAGCAAGGGAAACAAAAACAAGGTTGAAAAAATGTGACTATATCAAATTGAAAAGCTGCTACACTTCAAAAGAAAATCTCATAAGGATAAACAGGAAATCTAGCTGCTGGGAGAAAATATTTGCATTCCACACTTTAGACAAGCCGTTGATGTCACGTATCTATCAAGAACACATACAGCCCCACAAAAAGAACAACCCAATAAAAAAGTGGGCAGAAGATATGAGTAGTCAGTTGTCTAAACAAGAGACACACATGGCCCAGAGACATAGGCTAAAATGCTTTAATTCACTCATCATCAGCGAATTATAAATCTAAACCACATAGCGATACCACCTCACACCTGTGAGAATGGCCTTCATCAACAGAACAGGAGAGGCTAAGTGTTGGAAAAGGATGAAGAGTGAGAGGAACTCTATTACACTGCTGGCGGGGGTGCAAACTGGTGCAGGCACTATGGAGGTCTGATTTCAGCTGTATACTGGGAATGCTGAAACAATGAAAAATATGACAGCCATGTTTGTTCAGAAAGCTTGCAAAATTTGCATAGACAAAGCGCTGTCTAGACAGATTGGTTAATGTCACCTGCACAATGGAAATACTCTGTATCTTTCTCCTCATTACCATATTAAAAATAACACTCCCCAATTATATGCAATATGTGGTTATGTAATGCTGAGCGTATTTTCTTGTAAGATGTAAGTTTACCTTTTCATTTCAGAAATATGTATACTTTTCATTGAAAACCTCTAAATATGAACATCACCCTGACTCCACTCAGTATAAAACTAGACCCCCACACCTTTTTTTTTTTTTTTCAAAACTTGCTTTGTAGTTTATGCGGTTTAGACATGCTTCCCAGATGATCAATTGCCTCTAAGCCAGTAACGTTCTTTCTTTTCAGCTGTCTTCATGATTTTTTTTTTTCAACCAGTGTGCTGCTCAGCTCCGGTTTACGGTCCCGAAGGGGACTGAATTTGTGATTTCAGAGCCTCAGGCATGGAAGGAAATCTTTGCATAACTGTTGCTATCTTCCCTGACCTGTTCATATGCTAGTTGAAGGCAAAATATAAGCTATTGTTAAAAAGATAAAATCTTAATTGAAATAGAGAAGGTGGCTGAGGCTTATTACATAGGTAAGGACTTTTAAGATTTCAGTTTGACTGAAGCAGACTGGTGAAGTAAGAAAGTATAAACTGAGGCCGTTGGCACTAAATGATCCTCATAACCTTTTTGAGTCTGAAAAATGACCTGTTATTTCTAATTCCCAACACAAATGTAAATCTAATCCAAGTATAATGTTTCACTTGATATTTCCCTTTTCATAATTTACATTTGGATATTAAAAAAAAAAAAGAAGCCAAGCAGTGGCACCCCTGGTTGAACACATACATTATCATGCACAGACAAGAGGGTTCAGGCTCCAGCTCCCCATTTGCAGGTGGGGAAGTTTCTTGAGCAGCTTAACATTATTGCATGTATCTTTCTTTCTCTATCTCCATCTCCTTTCTCAATTTATCTCTGTCCTGACAAATAGAAACATAATAATAATAATATTGTCTACTCTGTTCTCCCCACATACCAGTAGGTTTGCATTGCTCTATAGTTGAGTGAGGCCAGAATATATATATATATATATATATATATATATATATATATATACCCTTTCTACATCTTTTAGACTCTTGTGGTAAATTTTCTTTAGCTGTTGATTTTTTGTTATTGTTTTTTTAGCATGAATGCGTACACATTTCATTTAGTAATTAGCATCTCACATAAATTTTAATTTCATTTTTTCTTGTTGTTAATTAACTTGATTTTCTGTTTATTTGCTAGAATTGACACTTGTTTGTGAGGAGGAAGTTCAAGAGCTAGCTTTTCACACAAAAACCAGGGTTCAAGCCACTGTCGAGGGAAAGAAATCACAAGTGGCGAAACAATATTGCAGATGTCTTTCTCCCCCTTTTTAATTTTTTAATTATCTTTATTTATTTTTATAAAGACAGCCATAAATTGAGAGGGAAGGGAGTGATAGAGAGGGAGAGAGACAGAGAGACACCTGCAGCCCTGCTTCACCACTAGCAAAGCTTTCTCCCTGCAGGTGGGGAGTTGAGGAATCGAACTGGGTCCTTGTGCACTGTGATGTCCACTCAAACGGGTGCTCCACCACCTGGCCTTCTCTCTCTCCCTCTCTGTCTTTCCTTACCTCTAGATTTCTCTCTGTCTCTATCCAATAGATAAGTATAAAAACAAAGGTTAAAAAATAAACCTTAACAAAAGAAAAGAAACTAAGTCTCGAAATACTTGTTCAAATTATTTTAACATCTTAAGGCATTCTTAAATAGTAAAGTAGTTGTTGTATTGTTCAATTTATGGAGAACAATTTGGGAAGAGTCACTTCTGTGGCTCCAGCTGTTGGGTAGCATCATTCTTAAGCTTACCTGTGAAATTTCCTGCCAAGAGAATATTCAAGAGTGTCATGGTAGAGGTCAAGAGTATTGTCTTAAAGTTAAATGTCAAATTCAAAAGAAATTGCTAGAGATTTGTAACTATGAAACGAAGAAAGGTATAGATGAGGAAAATTCCTAAGAGGAAACTGATCAGATATCATAAGTAAAATTTTTTGCTAAAGGTCAAGGGCTTAGATATCAAGAGATAAGGATAAGGATTTTGATCAGACTCCAAGGATTGGAGTGCACAGTCTTTCCTAAACTGATTAAGGATAATTCTTTTCTAAAACTGGACTCAACAGGTCAAGGTAGAGTGCTTGCTGTGAGTAGAATGTAAGAGACTTCTGGGAAAAGTTTGGTCATGGAGTGTGTCTTTATCATTCTGCTGAACTCCATTGTGATAGGAGAAAGAGAAAGAAATATAAAGAGAAAAAGAAAGAAAGAAAGGAAGGAAGGAAGGAAGGAAGGAAGAAAGAAAGAAAGAAAGAAAGAAAGAAAGAAAGAAAGAAAGAAAGAAAGAAAAAAGTAAAAAAAAATTAAAGGGAGTCAGGAGGTAGTGCAGCCAGTTAAGCACATGTGGTGCAAAGTACAGGAACCCGCATAAGGATTTCGGTTCGAGCCCCCGGCTCCCCACCTGCAGGGGGAGTTGATTCACAGGAGGTGAAGCAGGTCTGCAGGTGTCTATCTTTCTCTCTCTACTTCTCTCTGTCCTATTTAACAATGATGACAACAATAATAATTGCAACAACAATAAAAAAAAAAACAAGAACAACAAAAAGGAAAATAAATAAAATTAAAAAATTAAAAAAGAAAGAAAGACAGGAAGGAAGAAATGAGGAAAGAGAAGATAGAAAAGAAAGAGAGAGAGAGAAAGAGAAAAAGAAAGAAGGAAAGAAGGAAGGAAGGAAGGAAGGAAGGAAGGAAGGAAGAAAGAAAGAAAGAAAGAAAGAAAGAAAGAAAGAAAGAAAGAAAGAGAAAGAAAGAGAGGAAGGGAGGTTTCCAGATGTAGCCAAATGTCTACCATAGGGAACAAAATCCTGAATAATTGAAATTTGTTCTTCCCCATTCTCTATAAAACTCATGTGCTCCCAGTCCTGGAACCTCTGGGGCTTTGCTTGTTTTCTTTCATGCTTTTCTCAGTCCATACCATTTGATACCACATCTGCTGACCTCAACCAAATCAGTGCAACCAGGGCCACCTCAGCATGTTCATCTCAGACTGTGTCCACAGATGCCAGTTGTAGGATATCAACCCTGAGCTCCATTACTCTTGTGAGACCTTTCCTAGGTCACAGGACTCCTTAATGCCCATTTCAGTGGTGCACTTCCTAACAAAGTTACAGGACCTAGACATAGATCAGGGCCATGAGATAGAGCACATGTGCACATGTATCCATACGCTGGGGAAAAACTTAGGCCTTAAAATAATGTGTAATAATCTTGGTGGTTCAATAGGTTCAACAAGCAAGAGAAAGACCTAAAAAAGACACCATAAAGTACTCGATCAAATATTTTCTACTTAGACTTAGATACCCTCCTCACCTACTTCCTACTTCACTTCCATCAATCACTCTAAGCCTACCCCTGTCAGGTGAAGTAAGGACTACAAAAGCTGGATAAAGGCAAGAGATTGGCACACTTTAATGATGACCCTTTTGGTCACTACCAGCCTACCCCTTCATTCCCTAGTCAGGGAATCTTGGGATTCCCACATAGATATAATGGGCCTAGATCTCTACCACTCTCTCCACCATCACTGGTGATCTCCATCATAAAACCACTGGACTTTGCCTTCAATGTAGAACAACAGTGGTGGAAATTGCCCCAGTCTCCAAAGGAAAACTGGGTCAACACACTCTGCTATTCGAGGAAAATTGGTCCTGAAATGAGTGCAGCTTAGAATGTTCCTAGCTATGAGCATGGAATGTGAGCTCAGACTGACAGGAGTACAGAGGTCACAAGATTCCTATACTAAATAGGAATAGACAAGAGCCCTACGTCAGATAGATGAGGTTTACAGTTCACAGTATTTACATACTTTTCTCATCTTTGGGAGCTTCTCTTGCTCTGGTCCAGCTTTCGGCTTTCTAGTTCTATTCTCAACTCTGACACCATCTTCCCAGATAATACATTTAGCCTATCTGAATGTTATCTGTAGGGCTCAGACAGAAAATAGTAAAGTCATGGGCCCCTTGGAATATACCTAAAAGAGACTTCCTAACTTCTTCTAACATAAAGACCCCATATTCCACCTGTTACACTTTTACCTTTAGGTTCCTCATTATTAAATAATTTGTTATGCTTTACATATTAATGTTTTTTAGTCACCAAGTTGTATATGTTATCATGATGCCAACCTGATTTCCCTGGGCAGGTGACCTCACCAATGTGTCCTGGAGCCTCACCTCCCCAGAGCCCTGCCCCACGAGGGAAAGAGAGAAACAGGCTGGAGGATCAACCTGTAAATGCCCATGTCCAGCAGAGAAGCAATTACAGAAGCCAGACCTTCCACCTCTGCTCCCCATAAAGATCTTTAGTTCATATTCCCAGAAGGATAAAGAATAGGGAAACTTCTAAAGGAGAAGGAGATATTGAATAGTATGGAATTGTACCCCTCTTATCCCACAACCTTGTCAATCATCATTAAATCACTAATAAAAATAATAAAAAGGAAAACACATATACATAAATTTTTCTAGAGTGTTCTTTCAGAAGATTTTGTACTCTAGAATCTCACTGGCCTAAACATGCATACTTAATTTAAAATAATTAGCTATCCTGAGCATAGATTCTCAAAGTTATTATGTAATGAATTAGAGGAAGTAATTATCATCTGTTAATATTTCCCCCATAGGTCTTTTTTGTCATTTTAGATTCTTACTCTTTTCTCCATGAAATGTTGCCCCCACCCTCCTGCCACAAGCTGGATGAGTTTTTTTTTTTTCTCTTCCAATAGCAGAAAACTAGTGTAAACCAATTTTAGAGGAGGAAAGAAAGCAAATACCATATAAATTAGAATAATCCTTTTTCCAACGAAGAATTACATATATGGCTTTTATATTTATCTGGTGAGCATACTGATAAGATTCTCAGGTGATACAAATAAATGGGGAAATATCTGACTTGATTATTAAAATATCCCCATCAAAATTAAAAGCCCAGGTTATTTAGTTTATTATTTCATAGTTACGGGGTTGTATTCTCCCCAGTCCTTTCAACAAGCAATTTGTCAGACTTAAAATAAGACATGAAGGGTTGAAAACCCCATTTTTGGGTAGCAGAGTTTTGGAATGCCTGCTTACCATAACCAGTCCCATAATGATAGTCTTGTTCATTTTAAATACTATCTATCATCAAAAAAATGCCCATAACTGTAATTTCTTTGCATATTTTATTTTAACCTCATTTCTCTTTTCTTTCTTCTATTTATCTTTCCTATCTTTCTTGATTTCCTCCTTCTCAAATCTTACATCTATGCTTCTAGAAACTCAGAAATGTCATCAATAAATTATTCTGCTTCTGAATGCTCTAAAAAAATTATTCAAGCTTCTGTGTCCTGAAATAGGCATGCCCTCAAAAGAAGAGAAAATCTGAAATTATCTCCTAATCAACCCAGTATTTCTGCAATCACTCAATGATAACAGTGTACATTTCTCCGACTCTTCTCCATAGCCAATGTAAACACTATCAGGAAGTTTTATAGATATAATAACATATAATATTGTATGTAATATGTATCATACATTCAGAAAGTCACTAATCTATATACTTTTTCCCATTAGTCTACATAACTTTATCCCTCCCTTAAAAACCTGCAACAAGCTCCTTTGACTACAATGCACCAACTCCCCACCCCCCACAGTTCATCCTCTTCAAAGTAGACAAAAAGCTTTTAAAAGATCAATTATAATCTTGTAACTGCTTTCATTAAAATATTCTAAATGCTTTCCCTGTACTTAAAATATAACTTTAAAAATCCTTATAGATTTTGAAATAGTTTACTTTGTCTGGCCTGGCCTTTTGTACCTTCTTAACTGCTCTAACCACACTAATCTCAAGGCATTTAAATTTGCTTATTCTACCAATTGTCTTCCCTCCAGTTACTTACATAGATTTTTCCATCATGTAATGGATGACTCAGCTTAAATGTACCATCTTTAGAAGCGAGTTGTAAGTCTAACTAAGGATATTAGTCCTACACATAGTAACCCACATACTCAATATTTTTAAATCTGTTTACTACTATGTAATCTTTGTAGCATATTTTGGTAGTCTACATTATCTAAAATATGTATTCATTTATTATTTGTCTCTTTACAGAATAGAATCTATTTTGGTCACAGGTTATGTTAGATCATGGGATTCAAACTCTGGTGATGGTGAGGACAGAAATGAGTAAAGAAGACACAATCCTCAGGAGTCGGGCTGTAGTGCAGTGGGTTAAGTGCAGGTGGCGCAAAGTGCAAGGACCAGCAGAAGGATCCAGGTTCGAGCCCCCAGTTGCCCACCTGCAGGGGAGTCACGTCACAAGCAGTGAAGCAGGTCGGTCTGCAGGTGTCTTTCTCTCCCCCTCTCTGTCTTCCCCTTCTCTCTCCATTTCTCTCTATCCTATCCAACAACGACGACAACAATAATAACTACAACAATAAAACAACAAGGGCAACAAAAGGGAATAAATAAATTAATTAATTTTAAAAAAGAAGACATAATCCTATAATATGCATTTTTTATTTCATTAACTCAGCCTTTGACTAGATATTTATTGAATACCTAATATAAGTATCAGTATTTGATCTAGCTACCAAAAATCTAGTAGTCAGTAAATTAATTTCTATTATGCAATTTAATTCTAACATATATAAATTGTATATATAATATTTAATACTATATTATATGATTATTACATAGTTATATTGAATGTAGCTTTGTAAGTCCATTGCATATTATACTAATTTTGTGTATTGTGATTTTGTTATAAGTTATTTTGGTGAAATTATTCATCTCTAAATAAGCTATTAACTACAAGATTGGCACTATAAAACTGAGGATCACTTCCTGCTATCCAGCGACTACAGAAAATAATCGGTATCAATCTGAGCTTATACCTAGTTCTTTTCATATTCTATTTGATACAAACATGTTTATAGGATAATAAAAATGTGTGATCAAGTAGATAATATTTAATGATATGCTATCATTTACAATCAACACTGTATAAATTATTTGTCTTAACTAGACTTCTGACAGACCATAAACACTGGTGTAAATATGTTTTGAGTCAAATAGTGTGAGAACATGGGTTGGTTTCGTAGAACAAAGAAGATTATGATAAATAGCCTTAGGAAAAATGAACAGTTCCAGTGCTGTGGGAATGTCTCAGTTAAGATCCTGATATGGGATCCTGTGGAAAACTCTATGTGGATAACAGACAACAAAGAGAGCTTCCGGATAGAAATGGCCTGCTTCATGGACTACCCTTTTTACTCGTTTCTTCATTTTTTTTAATAAACACTATATCTTCAATAAAATAAAAGTAAGAGGAAAGAAAAGAAGGAAGTAGAAAAAGGCAGCAAGAAAAGGAAGAAGGGGGTTAAGAACATAGTCTTTGGAAAAATTACCAATGACAAAGTAAAATTGACATTTTTCTTTACTTGCTAATGAATTAGAAATATTTAGAGATTCTAATCATAGGTTTAATTTTAATGATGCAATATACTTAGATAAAAATATCTATCAAGTAGGGGTATGTATTCACACTGCGAATACATTTTAGAAAGAACTGCAAACATTATAGCTAATCAGTAAAACATATGGTTAATATTCCTATATTATTATTATGATTTTTGCTGACATTATGCTCAGTAGATGCTACTATATAAAGCCACTTATCAATATATTTCACACTATGAATTTCAATAATTCGAGGTAAGTGTATAGCAATAATACCAGTCAGGGAGTAATATTAAAAATTACTCATATTCGTTTACAGGGAGACTATGAGCATTCTATACTGAAAAGCTGTTTTTGAATTTCTGACAAATTTTCTAATAGTGCAATGTCATGCTAGAAGTAAGAAAATTATCAACTTATAATTACAATGAAAAGGAGTGTAATTATAAATTTCTATTTAGTCTAACTATAAAACAGTGGGGAGAACTGGTTGAGAGATTATCTTTTCTCTATCTCTTTTTGACCAATTAAGAATACTAAACCAAATAATTAACAGTGATGGTATTTCAAAATTAGTGCTGTTTTAAAGTATGAGGCATTCCTTTCACTCAAGAGAACAATGAACAGGAACAGAGATAAGCAAAAGATATATATATATTTTTTTTAATGCTTATTTATCCCCTTATTGTTGCCCTTGTTGTTTTATTGTTGTAGTTATTATTGTTATCATTGTTGGAGCATAGAAATGGAGAGAGGAGGGGAAGACAGAGAGGGGAAGAGAAAGATAGACACCTGCAGACCTGTGAAGTGATTCCCCTGCAGGTGGGGAGCCGGGGCTCAAACTGGGAGCCTTGTGCTTTGCGCCACTTGCACTTAACCCACTGTGCTACAACCTGACTCCCAAGCAAAAGATATTTTTATAAAAGTCCAGAGACACAACCAGAGAAGACTATTACAAGTACAGTGTGAGATGGAGGAAATAAATATCAAAATAGTTGCAATTAGAAATTCAGATACAGTGGTAACATTTAAGCCCTGGATAGATATTTGAGTTAGATAGGGGAGCTTTTGAAAAACACTAGAGTGGAATTTACATCCCCCCCAAAAAAACCCCTCCAATTTATGGACATGTGACTATTAATCATTGTTTCTGAGTGAGCTTGCATGCCCAAATATCACTGAAATATAATATTGGAGAAACTTAAGTCACCTGCATATGAAACAAATTAAAGTGTCTATTTTAGTTGCTTCTATTGTTGTTCATTCTTATTTGGAGAACTGAATTATGTTCTAGCTTACTCCAAGATTTCATTTACTCTCTAAACACATATGGAAATAGTAATTTAATACATCCAGAAAGTAGATAATGGTTTAGTTTATAATGTGTAGGAGATACAGTATGGGAAACTGAAAACAGAGAAATCACTTTCTGTCCGCAATGAGCATTTCTTTTGTAATGCTGACCAAGGGTCAGAGCTGTAACTGAACAATGCATAATGAAAACCATCCCATCTGTGCATGTGTGCAAACTCCAAAGTGAAGAGCCTATTTGAGCGACTACATCAGCATATGCACATCTACTATTATTGACAGTTCTGTAATAATATTGTTTGACACAACTGTGGATGAGATACAGGGTTATCAAAAAAGAATAGCAGGTTTCCACTTCTATTCTAATATGTTGCAACGGTTATGAAACAAAAGAACTGTAAGAATGCCAGCCACAGTGCTCACGATTAGCATTGCTCTCCACTGGGAGCAGAAATATCTAATACAGTCACACTTCAGGGCCCAGATGCTTTGCTGATGCCAGGCATCCCAGACCACCTGTTTTCTCCTACTCATCTGCACTTTAGTCTGTCATTCACAAATGCCCCTTCCACATATTTGGCAGTTTGCTTTGCCCATTGCTTTGGCAGTCTTCCCAAATGTACCAACATTGCACTTTACAATTTCTATGCATTGTTTTTTTTTTTTTTCTAACTCAGCACAAAAGAGGCGTTATAACCATGGTAGATTGTGTATGACAAAATAGTTCTACCTAAAAATAGTTCTACCAAAGAGTTTAAATGAGAATTCATTTAAGTTTAGTAATTATCACAAATCAACTGCATATGCCTAATCATAAAGGAATTAGATATATTACTATCATGGTGTTCCTTAATAACAGGAATCACATGTATGAAAAACTAATGAGAATCAATTTTAATTTCATTATTTTCTTAGAATCACCTCAATTTAAGCAAAAATGAAATAAAATCATACAAATAGCAACTTTGAAATGATTACGCTGTTTTTTTCTTTTTTATTTATACATTTATTTATTCCCTTTAGTCGCCCTTTTTATTTTATTGTTGCAGTTACTATTGTTGTTATTGATGTCGTCGTTGTTGGATAGGACAGAGAAAACTAGAGAGAGGAGGGGAAGACAGAGAGGGGGAGAGAAAGACAGACACCTGCAGACCTGCTTCACCTTCTGTCAAGCAACTCCCCTGCAGGTGGGGAGCTGGGGTTTCGAAATGAGATCCTTAAGGTGGTCCTTGTGCTTTGTGCCACGTGAGCTTAATTGCTGCGCTACCGCCCGACTCCCAAGCTCTTTTTTCACCTCATGAACTATGACAAAGCATGTCCTTGGATTCTTAATAAAACATGACTTTTTTATCAAGAATATATAAAATGTATACAGACACATACTCAAATTATGTATGTATGATGTTTAAATATATATTAGTTTTGTAAAAATAAAATCCATACAGAATATAGTTAAATCTATTTGAAAGCAAAATGTCTGTTGCAAGTAATTTTTTCCAAGAAAATCTAACTTTGTTATATAATGACATTTGAATTATTAACAAATTGCAAAATACACCCAAAATTACTGCAGTTAGAATAAGTACTTAAGCATTAAGTAATTGGATAGAAGAGACATAATTAAATCTTAGATCCCCTTAGTGAAGTCTCAAACTCTGTCTCTCCGGAGTGGTTTATGGGACACCATATTAAGGGAGTGCATCGCTACTGATTATTTCAAAATTACAACATATAGAGAAAGATCAGTCAAGGGACAAAGAACTCTGGAAGAGAGAGTTAGATAATCAGGTGGTTGACTCCACTTTGGATGTGAAGAGCTACGCAGCAAGTTAAGGAGTGTCTAAAAGCAAAGATAAACAAGGGACTTTTACAGAATTGCAATGCTTAGGGACAGGGCATCGGCCTAGTTCAGTGTACATGTTATCCTCTGCGAGTTCCTGGTTTCAAGCTCCCACTCCTCACCTGCAGAGGGAAACCTCTGAGCCGTGGATCAGCGCTGCAGGTGTCCTTATCACCACTTACATTTCTGCGTATTTGTAAGACAAAGAAGAAAAATAAAGCAGTGAGATTGTGCAGGCAGAGTCCCAGCAATAACCTCGAGGACAAAAGGCAACGCACCATACTTAGTTTTTAGTTAATGCCTCTCTAACTCTCCCAAACATTGGGGGAAATATGTGGAAAATAAAATACATGCACTCTCTGTGTTTTGCGAAATCCATAATAAAGCACTTGATAAGTGTCTGTTGTAAGAATGAAGAGAGAATAGCAGCTGCCATTGGTTTGAAGCCAATGAATCAGACTCCAGGGAGTTGGGCCGTAGCGCAGAGGGTTAAGCGCATATGGCACAAAGTGCAAGGACCAGGTAAGAATCCCGGTTCGAGCCACAGGCTCCCCACTTGCAGGGAAGTCGCTTCACAGGCAGTGAAGCAGGTCTGCAGGTGTCTGTCTCTCTCCCTCTCTATCAACCCCTTCCCTCTCAATTTCCGGCTGTCTCTATCCAATAAACAAATAAATACAATTAAAAAGTTAAAAAAAAAAAAAAGAATCAGACTCCAGCAGCAGTGGAGAATAAAGTTGCTTCACACTCAGATTCAGGAGCAGATCTTATAGATTCCCTACACATAAGTGCAGTTTTTATTTGGATGAAAGCTTTTGAGGCTGTCTCCAGAGGGAGCTAGTATGTGGGGAGTAAATACATGGGTGCAATTCTAAAAATTTCAGAGATGGCGCTGCACTTCTCACAATATGTGAAATAGAGGCAGACAGTTGACATCCGGGATATTAAAATGCATGTTCGGTGCTGAAGGTGGTAACAAAAGTACGAAGTACATGTAGGCAGGAAGAAAAATACACTGGTGTTTAACAAGCAAGTGAAATAGAAGTTTTGTCTTAAGTTTCCCATTTCTGAATCACGAAGCAGTTTGGGAGAGAATGGTCTTCTGTGGGATATGTTTCTCACCTACCCAATGAGATGAATAACGCCAACAACCTTATATGGTTGTACAACAAATTTGTTTAAAGAATCTGGCATATTTTTGTCACAGGACAAATTATAGTCCATTTTCCTAATTGTCCTATCTGCTATACTTTTCTGTAATTACATTCAGTTAGATGTGGGTTTAAATAGAAGTCATAAAGTTGTTTTTTTTTTTTTTTAAGATTGACTGTGGGACATTGAAAAATAAGTACACTTATATATATATGGAGAACATAATATTGCAAAGGAGTTTAACATGATATGTTAGATATGTGTGTACATGACATACACACATATACATTTATATGCAATTAGTTATAAAAAGGAAACAAAACCCTAGCTAGAATTGAGAT
Organism: Erinaceus europaeus; assembly: GCF_950295315.1. Classification (NCBI taxonomy): domain Eukaryota; kingdom Metazoa; phylum Chordata; class Mammalia; order Eulipotyphla; family Erinaceidae; genus Erinaceus; species Erinaceus europaeus. The sequence continues at coordinate 91,611,390 of NC_080175.1, forward strand.
GAACTTTTTTATAGGCAAGGATTTATGACCTCTCTGTCTCTCTCACTCTCTCTCTGAGATCTAGTTATATGTTGTTTTGTAAATGTGAATGACAAAGAAAGTCCCAGAACCTCACTCTGCAGGGGTCTTTCTCTCCCCTTCTCTGCCTTCCCCTCCTCTCTCCTTTTCTCTCTGTCCTATCCAACAACAATGACATCAATAACAACAATAATAATAATAACCACAACAATGACAATTAATAAAAAGGAGGGGGGAATGGCCTCCAGGAGCAGTGGATTCATCCAGCAATAACTCTAGAGGCAAAAAAAAGATGTCTTTAATCTTGCAATTTTCACTGGCTTTCTTGTATTGTCATTTTTTATACTTTTTTTTTTTTGCATCCAGTGTTATCACTGCCAGCACTACTCTTGGAAGCCACTCTTTTTATTATTATTATTATTTGACAGGACAGAAAAAATGAGAGACGAGGGGAAAAACATCACAGGAGCAGACCTGCTCCACCGCTTGTGAAGAGACCCAGGAGGGGAGCCAGAAGCTCAACCCTGGATCCTTACGCAGGACCTTGTGCTTAGTACCATGTGTGCTACCACCTGAGTCCTTCTGGCTTGCTTTATTATTTCATCTCCCATAAATCCCTCAATCTATGTTCCAAGTGATCAGTCAAATCAACTACTTAAACTTGCATGAGAAAGGATTTTCTTGTCCCTCGCTGTCTTTGTTAAAATCTTTTCTACCCCACAAAATTAGTCCTTTTTTCTTCTGTCTTAACTTACAAAGACCATATGCTGAAAAATAAAAATAAGATATTATTCCCGATATGTTGTCACTCCGGGATGTCTCCATGCATTCTCAGAATAGTATTCCTTTTGATTCGATAGTTTTTAGTACATGAGGAATCTAGTCAGAACCAATCAGTTGCCATCTTGTCTCTAAGTGCCATGACTTGTAAGTGAAAAGTAAACAGTCTGACTCAGCAGCTGACTCAGCTCCTTATTGACAACTATAAAAGAGCACCCAATCACTGATTTATCCATTCTGTTGATTCCCTGACTCTTTAGCTGTGATTAGAAAAAGAACAGGAAGTCTATCATCAGATTGCTGTAGAGGACTCAGCCTACAGTTTCCTTAGACCATTTTCTTGCTGAATCCGTTAAAATTCTCCTATTCCTATTCTCTGATGGAAAAAAATCAACCTTTGATTATGAACCAAAGTCATGATTTTTATTCTCTAGTAAGCACTTACTTGATTAGGCTTGGGTGATTATTTTTTTAGTCTACATACAGGCCAGATTGTCTAGTAATCAAAATGTTCCCTACTTCAATTTCTGAGGCTAGGGACTACACATATTTTCTTTCAATTCTGAGTTCTCAAAGATAAGTCTTTAATTCAGTGGGTTAAATACATCAATCAATAAGACTGAATCATTTGCAAAAGTCATTTGCAAAAAAATGACTGAATCATTTGCAAAAGAGTGATTTGAGATTCAACTTTATATGGAACATATATAAAAGTATTACATAACATAAAATATATCACAGAAATATATATATGTATATATATATCAACTTTTGGCAAAATGCATTTGAACTATTTTCAATTTATTTTATGTACAATTGCATTATAACTAAATTATACAGGTTTCAATCATGTATTATTGGCAATTATAAAGAAATGAACACGGCAGAGCTTGAAGTGGAAGATGTAAGCAAATTCATGTGGATCCTGAAATAAAGGTGAATCTTCTCAGGACTTGAATTTTGGAGTTGACAAAAGTTTAAGTTGGACATTTTCCCTCAGTAGTTCTCTCAATATCCACAACCACATTTCTTTAAATTTTCAGTTGTCAGAAAAGTCATGACACATTTTTGCATACAAAAATACATCAGGACTTTTCCAGCTCAAGCCTAATTCTTTTTTTTTTTGGGGGGGGGATATCTATGAAATCCTGGTAAACATTCTTTATCTAACATGTTGTCATATTTAAATGTCATAATTTCCTAATGTATTAGTATGGCTTATTCAATATACGGTTCAGCTCCCCACCCACCGTACCCGAATTTCTTTCTTTTTTTTTTTTTTATTTTGATCATGTTGGAATGGCAGAGGCCTGCAGTACACTCACAAAACAATCAAATACGACACTGGAGATATTACAAAATAATTATTTGGAGGAAGTAGAGAATAGTCATTGAGAATCTATAGTTTCTGTGACCAGGAAAACATATAAGGATAATGTCTCGCATTGAACTAGGGGGTTGGGCCATGCCAGTCCCGCACACTACTGCTGTGCATCTTATTCCATCGTGGGTAACGTTTGAGTTCTAATTAGTAGGAATAAAAATTTCTCTTTATGTGAATAACTCAACAGAAACATTAAAACATCTCATCTTCTGTGTGGGACACTTGGGTTGCTTCCAAGTTTGGACTTTTATAAATTTTGCTGCTGGGAACACAGAGTCCACAGATCTCCGTAGAAGGGTATGCTTGTTTCCTTAGAATATATTCCCAGAAGAGTTGCCAGGTCACATACGTTAAGTCCATTTCTGAGAAATCTCTGGACTGCTCTCCACGGGCAGCTGTTAACCTTCTTCACCTCATCTTGAAGGAATCTTGCTAAGTGAGATAAGCCTCATTTAAAAAAAGAAGGAGGAGGAGGAGGAGGAAGAGGAAGAAGGATGGATATGCATTGATCTTACTTATATGTAGAACTTAAACAAGAATAGTGAAAGAAAGCACAAAGTAAAGCTAAGACTTGGTTTGGTGTATTGCACCAAAGCAAAGTAGTCTGGGGAAGAAGAAGGACAGAAAGAGAGTTAGAGTGGGGGCTTTGGGGTGCTGGGGCCTGATGGTGAACAAGGACCTCAGTTGGATGTGAGAATTTTTTGCAGACAATATCAAGAGGAGATGAGAAATTCTACCATGTGTTAACAACTGTACCATTCACCATTAATCCCTAAATAAAATTGTTGTTAAAATTCCGCGGCTCCTGCAGGCCGGGCTAGCTTCACAGGCGGGTAACAGAGACGTGGAGACAACAGCTGGGCAGGGCAGCTGTATTTCTTTATTCAGGAACAACGATTCATAAACTAAACCAAACTAATCACCAAACAGAACTCTGCTGTCTCTTTGCGGCGGTGCAAGCACTCTCTCTCTGCAACTCTGGAACTCAGGAAGCCTCTCTTACTCTCGAACTCTGAAACTCTCGCACTCAGGAACCCTGGAACTCTGGCGGGGTTCCTAGGGGCGGGGCCAAGCGGGCCTCGAAAACTAACTGGACTGATTCAATTCTCTTGGCGGGGGAGATCTAGAACAACCCAATGTAAAGCATACAACATAAAATGATTAAAAGAAAAGAACCCCACCTCAGCACTACATATAAATAACTTTCTCTAGATTTATATCTATGCAAGACCAAACCATAAAACCGGTAATCATATACAAGATAAAATTGGCACCCAAGTGACTTAAGTACTGCTAGCACAAATAATAGTGCATTTTAGTAGGTAGAAAACAAATTCATATCCTTAACATCACATCTACTCCCGAGTTACAAATCACTACTTGCTAAGAAACAAGAGAGTGTGACCTAAAGTTCAGAGGCTAATCAATTAAGAAAACTGAGCAATCAATTATATAGATAAAGAAATTAAGAAGTAACAGTTTTCTAAGTATTGTCAATATGCTCCAGTGTTCAGTGATTAAAAATTAAATGTATATAGACTTAATTGTACTCCCTGAAAAATTAGTATTGCACAACAAAAGCCTTTATGAGGAAACAGGACCTTAAAGAAGTAATTGTGCTTCAGGTCACAATAGTGAGTTTGTTATTTACCGGGACTGCTGTCTTTATGAAGAAGAGATACCAGCAGTAAACACAAATACAGAGGGGGGAAGGGATGTGATTCCTGACCAAGAAGGCACCAATCTGTATCCCAAAGAGAGAAGACAGTTCTGCTTTACTTCATCTCAGATGTCGAGTCTGCAGATACATGAGAAAATCATTTCTGTTGTTGAAACCACTAAGTTGTTAGTACATTATAGAGTTATAGAACGTTATAGAGGGAGTCTGGCAGTAGCACAGTGGGTTAAGTGCAGTTGGCGCAAAGCGCAAGGACAGGCATAAGGATCCCAGTTCAAACCCCAGCTCCCCACCTGCAGGGGAGTCACTTCACAGGTGGTGAAGCAGGTCTGCAGGTGTCTGTCTTTCTCTCCCCCTGTCTTCCCTTCCTCTCCATTTCTCTCTGTCCTATCTAACAACAATGACATCAATGACAACAACAGTAACTACAACAACAATAAAATACAACAAGGGCAACAAAAGGGAAAATAAATAAATAAATAAATAAATAAATAAATAAAAGAACTGTTATAGAACTTCTGATTGTTAAGTGACTAATAAGATGCCTAAACACGTAATGCCTAGATTCAGATTATTTGTGGATTTTCCAGATTTCTACATCATTGACTTCGATGTCCCTGTGATAAAAAAATATATACTTTGTGAATAATAATCTTCAAATTGATTGAACATATTTTTTATGTAATTTATATTCTTTTTTGGTGATAGTGGCATAAATACTTAATGAAATATGTGTTTTTGTTGCTGTATGGAATATAGTATGTTGCTTAGGTCAGGTTTTTGATAATTAAAACTCAATTATCTCTTGCATGTGTATCCTCTTGTTTCATGTATTAAAGTGATAATGATATAGGAATCTTCAAGTAAAATTATTGCTTTTTCTATGTTTCTTGGTCTATTTTTAAAGATATTTAAAAAAATACCTTATTGAATATTATGCATCTTGTATGTATAAATGTACAATGAAATGTAGAGCAGTCGTAAGTAAAAATCTAAAACAATCTACAGATTATTATATCAGCAAAATATCTTAAAAGTCATTAAATGGAATGAAAGTAATTACACGAGCTATAAGTTAAGCTTGTTATAAATAATACTAAATGTAAATATGCATATTCTTCTCACATCAACCTATGATTGTAAATTAATTACTCTATTTTTCCAAGAGATATAACAACTTTTCTTTAAAATGTAAATATAATGGGGGAGAGGCCAGGACAATAGCTCAACAGGTTAAATGCACATGGAGCAGAGCACAAGGACTGGCTTAATGATGTTGGTTTGAGCCCCCAGCTCCCCACCTGAGGAGGGCCATCTTCACTGGAGGTGAAGCAGGTCTGCTGGTGTCTTTCTCTCTCTGTCTCTCTCTCTCTGTCTTCCCTCCGCCAGCCCCTCTCGATTTCTCTCTGTCCTATCCAACAACAAGGACAAGGGCAATAAAATGGGAAAGATAGGCTCCAGGAGCAATGGATTTGTAGTACAAGCAAAGAGCCCCAGCAATAACCCTAGAGGCAAATAAATAAAATTTTAAAAGGTAAAATAAAATGTAAATATATCAGCCAACTTAAAAATTATATATATAGCTAAGATACCCTTGAGTGAAAAGAAATTAAGTCAGGCAATATAAGGAAAAAAGTGAAGAAGATGGAAGTAAAAGAGTACTAAGACAGGCTTATTCTACAGTAGGTCAAACTCTGTACTCATGAAAGCGAAAATAAAAAAATTAGTTAAACATGAAAACAGTGAATAACTGGCACAGAGATATAAAAACTTCAAAAAAGATAATTTAATGTTTTATCGCTAAAGCCACATATTGGGCATAGTTTTGCAAGGCAATTATTTTTATAGATATCTCGGATTCCAGAATGGAGGAGATTCCCTGCTGTCAAAACTGGAAAGACACATGGAAGCAGGTTATTTCTTTACTTCTGATGACACGTATCTTTAACAGCTGATTCCAGCTGGGTTCCAGAGTTGTGAATTGGTATTGTCATTGCTTGCCTATCCACTTTGCAAAGAAAAGGTTGGAGATTATAGGAAAAGAAACTCAGTGACAATATGGGGATATTGTAAGTTACAAACATGACATTTTCATTTCTAGTCTTCAACTTAAAAATGTTCATCTTAATAACTGTTGCATCTTGTAGACATTGAATGTTTATTTACACAATTGTATTTTCTTTATTTTATGTTAGCTAGAAGTACACATTTTAAGCATTCATTGTAATTTTTAAATCATGAACCAAATAATTCGTACATACTTGTATTTTTTTTTATTTATATTTCTATGAAGTTACAAAATGTCTAGTATAAAGAGCCTCTTATATAAACATATCTCCAAGTACATTACTTTAATGTCAGTGTAAAAGGGGAGCTTAATGACTTTTTGGACATAACTGTTTTTGGTTTATATCATATATTTGTATACATTTAAGTATAAATTTCCTGAAAACATTTCTGCTTCGAAACACACACAATGACTTTTATCTTTTCCCAATTAAAGTTTCATGTTGTCTCTAAAGTGCTTGCACCTGTAAGTTAAAAAAATGTATATGACTAAAGTGAATTTTTAAACATACCTCAAGTAAAGATAATCCCAAGTTTTGTTTTTTTTAAATATGAAACCTATAAGCCAAAGCCTTTCAATAATAAATCTTAGGGGCTTTCTTTCTCACTCAGAAGGATCTATTATTACCGAGGCTTTTACAATGAAGACAATTCTCTGTATCTTTACCTCCTGTTGTTATTGATTAGACAGCAGTATGGATCTGGAGTCTCCGTGTTTTCTTTGACTAATAATCTTGATTTGGAAATTGGCATACTGGGTTAGTGCATCTTTCCAATTATACCCCACATAGCAGGACCACCAGAGATTTCCAATGGAATACTGTTTTTCTATTAACTCACTCGTTATACTTTGAGATTTTCTAACAACAATCTTTAAGTCACTCAGGTTTTCACAGGGAATCCTTCTCCCAACCTAACACAACATAGTCAACAAGCGAAGAATAACCACTCATTATAATAGAAACACGAGTGAGTTTTATCTTTCATAAACAAGATGGAAAATGGTTCTTCCATCTTATTTTCATGAAACTGGCAAGAATACTTGGAATGAAAACCATTTCTAAGGAACGTGGGCACTTTGATTTTTGCACAGAAACGCACCCCCATGGATTCCAACACAAGTTAGCAGACACAACTGTCAAAATCATTATGAATCCAAGATAATTCTCACATTTTAAATGAATCAGACCTAAGATATGTTTCTGTCATTGACCTAATCACCATATTATTTTATATGGATCTATTTCACACTAGTCAAAATACATTTTCCCAGTAGGAGTCACCTTACAGTAACCCAATTTTCACCTGCTTAATTATTACCTTAAACCGATTTTATCAGCTGGCCCTCATCTGGCCTCAATTATCAGTGTTTCCCTTTCATCATAAGAGACCAATTTAAAATGTGATAGCTTCCTGCAGAGAGGTGTCTTTTCCCATATTTAGCAAACAATCAGAAATTTCTCTCTTATTTACAAAACTGTGATTCTTCTATTCATCTAACGAACTTTTATCAAAAACCATGTCGAAATGTTTGCCATCATATTTTCATCGAAAAGAATAAAGGAAATTCAAAAACAACTTTGGCGATGACTTCAGGCAGCGTTGTATTTTCAATTACATTATGCCATCTCTATATTATCACTGCAGTGGAAGTAAGAGAAAATGTGATTCCGTCCAACTTTAACCTGGTTGGGACATCATCCACTGCCTGTCTCTAAGAGTGATTCACATATCATAGATAGAAAAAAAAATGTTATTTACATTTAAGACCTCATGTATGCTCTTTACAAATTTTATTTATCATTTTATTGTGGGGGGGCTAATGCTTTACAGTGCAGTTGTTGACACTTCTCCCTCTGAGAATTTTCTGCAGAACGTTCTCACCCACAATTCCAGTCCTTTCCCCTTGTCATGCAATAGGACCCCACGGTTCTTTCCACTTCCTCCTTTCTTTTTCATCCCAAGTTCTTTGCTTTGGTGAACTACACTCTATCCACTCCAAGTTTCACTTTGTGTTTTCCCTCCCTGTCCGGATGTCTTATTCTCAAAGTGAGGATAAATTAAAAATATTTATTCTCATTCTGATAATAAATTTAAATAGAAGATGGTTTATTCTTGAAAATAATATAAGAAGGAGGTGACTGGTGAGACACCTGGTTGAGCGCACATGTTCAAGCCCATGGTCGCTACCTGCAGAGGGAAAGCTTTGTAAGTGGTAAAGCAATGTTGCAGGTATCTCTGTCTCTCCCTTTCTATCACCTCCTTTTCTCTTGACATCCGGCTGTCTCTATCCAGTAAATAAAGATATTAAACCATTTTTAAATAATATTAATATGAGGAGAAACTCATAAAACACAAGAGGATTTTCTGGATAACTAGAAAATATAGAAGCCAAGGATAGATTTATTACAGGTAAATTTGCATAGCATATTCAGAATTTCAGGGTCAGAGAACTACATCAAAGAGTCTTATAGAAAATGTGTGAAAAGATTCAGTCAACTGTAATTATAGAGATGTGGCTTAGCAGATTGAGTGCTGGACTTGTCAGCCTGAAGCCCTGGGTTTCCCTGCGCCTGAGTACACAGAAGTACAGCTCTGTATTCTCTCACCTCAGTGTTTCCTCATTCATTCATGAAAATTTAAACTCATCTGCGAAGTCTCATAATCTTGAGAAATTGTCACAACAATCATGTGTAATTTAATTTTAACAGATGTCAAAGCTAGTAAACTGAAAAAAATCAGCCTTTGCACTAGCAAAACTTAAAACTGTAAACTATTTTTAACCTTACGTGCTTCTTTTAAAAAATATTAGTGATTTAATAAATTACAAGATTGTAATATAATAGGGGTATAATTCCATACAGTTCCCACCATCAGAGTTCCAACTTGGTGGCTGAAAGGCAGTAAGAGAACCATATGCATTTCTTATAGCTACTTGTTCTGATTAGTCATTATTGTTAGAGAAATTGGGCTGAATGATAAGCTGAATGTTGTTCAGTATTGAAATATAAAGAACAGAATATAGAACTGTACTACATGAGCCTGCATTGTAAGTGAACAATTAGACTCTATTTTTTTTTTCTACTTATATACATTTAAAGTTAAAAACCAGAAGGTCAGGAGTTGGGCAGTAGAGCTGCGGGTTAATCACATGTATAGCAAAGCTCAAAGACTGACTTTAGGGTCCCAATTCCAGCCCCCGGCTCCCCACCTGCAGGGGAGTCGCTTCACAGGTGGTGAAGCAGGTCTACAGGTGTCTATCTTTCACTTCCCCTCTCTGTCTTCCCCTTCTCTCTCCATTTCTCTCCATCCTATCCAACAACAACTACTACTACTACTACAATAAAACAACAAGGGCAACAAAACAACAAAATTTTATTTTTTAAATATTAAAAAATAAAAACCAGAAGGTCTGCAGGTGGTGCAAAGTGCAAGGACAGGCGTAAGGATCTGGGTTCGAGCCCCCAGCTCCCCACTTGCAGGAGAATTGCTTTACAAGTGGTGAAATAGGTCTGCAGGTATCTATCTTTCTCTCCCCCTCTCTGCCTTCCCCTCCTCTCTCCATTTCTCTCTGTCCTAGCCAACAACAATGACATCAATAACAACAACAATTAAACAACAAGAGCAACAAAAGGGAATAAATAAATAAATTTTTTTAAAAAACCAGAAGGTGTATGTGATCCATAGACCTTTGGAAAAAGATGAGTCAGTTATTCAGACTGTGGGTAGGGTAAGAACAGGGGGGTATGGCTTAAAGATCTGTCTTGAAGTTCTATACATCACAATGATTCATTCACTGTGACAAAAATCCCTTCCACCTGGACAAACCACTTCCTGAAAAGACTACTTCCAGACTTGAAAAAGCAGACTTGTGAAAAGACTGCTTCCACTCAGATGGAAAATCTTGGTATGGACCCCTTTTCCTTACTCATATAACTATGTGAATACTGAACCCCTTCTCACTCAGTGACCCATTACCTTTTATAAGCTCAGTGCTGCAGCTTCCAAGTAAGATGGCTTTAAAAATTTTTATTGTTTATTTAGTAATGATTGACAAGATTATGGGATAAGAGGGGTACAATTCCCACCACCAGATTTCCATACCTTCCACTGGAAACTTCCATTTTCTTTATCCCTCTGGGAGTATGGACCAAAGACCTTTATTGGGTGCAGAAGGTGGGAGGTCTGCTTCTATAATTGCTTCTCTGCTGGACATGGGCATTGACAGGTCCATCCATACCCCAGCCTGTTTCTATCTTTCCCTAGTGGGGTAGGGTTCTGTGGAGGTGGGGTTCTGGACACCTTGGTCCATTCATCTGTTCATCTCTTTCCATCCCCAAGTAAGATGGTTCTTTTAGACTTGAGCCTTCCACTGAAATAAACGTGTTTTCTTTGCATTACTCCTGCCTCTTGACTAATTGGCATTTTGAGCTGCAAGCAATAAATCTTTGATTCAGTAATAGGTGTAAGGGAGGTTGTGCTGGAAGATAGCATTAGCACTATAGGACACCTGGACGAGAGCTTTAAAATTTAATCCAAGTGTTATCCAACTGAGGCAGGTTTTGTATACATTTTTTTTCTGTTTTGTAAAGGCCTTACTGTGAATTCCAAGTAAAATTTACAAGTAAAGTTACTCTAGTGAATTCTATGACCATTTATGTTTAATCTGGAGAGTTATTGTATTTATATTTCTATGTCATGAATGCAGATCCTCAAACACACTACTGCTGAATAGCCTCCCTGGTTCTGCCTTTTTTTTTTTTTAAATTATCTTCAGAAGGCATTTCAGAAGACAAAAATGGAAAGCTGTTTCTTGAAAGAATTATAAGGAAGCACACGTGATGGGTATGAGGCTTCCAAATCTTTCTTTATTAAGTTAAGAGGTAGAATTCATGCAGCAGTGAATTTAGGGAGAGGAGAAAGTTTGTTAACAGACGTCCAAAGGCCCTGGGAAGGTTCCAAAGGCCCCCATGTGAAATCTCTCTTCTCTTAAACTTCCCATATCACACCTGGGCCAGCCTCCTATTGGCCCGCTGGAAGCACCAGGTGTAGTTACCTTACCAGAACTCCTCCCACAGTGTGCACCGTTTGTACTAAAGCTCCTGCTTTTCAGGTAATATCCTTCTGCCCCAATACCCAGGATGCATGTGTGTGATTGTGGCACAACAAAGTGTGCTCTCCAGAGTCTCACTGTACCCCTACGCTGTCGCTCACACGTATTTATTTTGAATATATATACATATATTGCACAATTTATTTCAAGACTTAGAGAAACTGACATCTTCCTGTTCTTGTCTCATAAAATGCCTTCTGAAAGTTCTGAGTCATGATGTAGCCAACAGCAATTACTCTGCTTCCTGCTGCAGAGACTGGGAGAAACACTGAGACTGCTAGGAGTGAAACGTTGACCTCAGCATTTCCAAAGCTCTCTGTTCAATTTACAGTAAGTAACTGTAAGTGAACTGATACTGAAGCCGTTTGATCAACCCACTCCCCAGGTGTGAACATGAGGGTGAATGTGGTGGCCACTTCATTTATGTCAAAGAACTTCTACAGCTTGCTTTATACAAGCCACAGAGAACTGCAATAGAGGCATTATATCCCCTTTAAGAAGAAGAAAAAATATTGAGAGAGTTGTCTAAAACCTCTCTTTCTAGTTCTCTTTTTTTCATCAATACTTTACAATCACACATGAATCCTTCTATGTATCTCAATAGCAATGGGTTGAAAGTCTCCTTTATGTTACCGTCTCACCAGTGGTCTTCAGGGGTACTTCTTATCAAGATGGATTTTTTTTCTTTCACTTGTAATTTCAGTTTGTAACCACTTTCATAAAAAGAATACGGGGGGGGGGGGTCTGGCAGTAGTACAATGAGTTAAGTGCACATGGCACAAAGCACAAGGACCAGGGTAAGGATCCCGGTTCAAGCCCCCAGCTTCCCACCTACTTGGGAGTTGCTTCAAAGGCAGTGAAGCAGGTCTGCAGGTGTCTATCTTTCTCTCCCCCCTGTCTTCCCCTCTTCTCTCCATTTCTCTCTGTCCTATCCAACATTAAGGACATCAATAACAACAATAATAATGATGATAAAAAAAAAACAAGGGCAACAAAAGGGATAAATTATTCAGGAGCAGTGGATTCATAGTGCAGGTACTGAGCCCCAGCAATAACCCTGGAGGCAAAAATAATAATAATAATATAGGTTGAATATACAGAAAATAAAAATTTAACTAAACATTATATTTTGTTATCACTGCCATAAAATCACATACTACATTTTTTGTGACATGAGAAATAATTTTTTTAAGAGAGATGTCTATAGCACTGCTTCACCACTTGCAAAGCTTTCCCCCTTGCAGGTGGGGACCAGGGACTTGAACCCAGGTCCTTGTACATTGTAACATGAGCACTCAACCATGTGAGGCCACCACCCAGCCCCTAGGAAGTGATATTTCTTGGAGGGTATGAGATATGGAACTTGTGTGAAAATGTACCTCTTACAACAGAATCTTGTCGATCATTATTAAAGCACTAATAAAAAAATTGATTTGTAAATGCAAGAAGAAAAAAATCATACACATACAACCTTTACTGATGACTCTAGGTAAGATTTCTTTTATCTTTAATAATAATATGCTTCCTATCTGTCTATTTGCCTGTTTCACCGTCATGTTCTAACATCTCACAACCAATCTACAAAATATACACTCTGATTTGAAGGTACACCCTGAGTTCAACGAATTTTCACCATTTCTAATAACCTAACTCAGACAGATCAAGCCACTTTCATTTTCCCCTGAGAACTCCAGGAATGGAGCAGAACTCTCCACCTTCCATTCTTCCTCTAAATGTCTTTTTATTTATTTATTTTTTTTTACCATATAGCAACAAGAATGGTGTTTAAAAAAATAAGGGCACGAGATTGGCATACTTTAACGATGACTCTTTAGTCACTATCAGGCCACCCAGAGAATAATGTACGACTTCATTTAAGGCCTCTGTTTCCTTACTGATGTTTTTTTCCTGACAATCTGTTTCTTGCTGTGGGTGGTGAGGATTCCTACTAGTAAAGTGTTGCTTTCAGTGTCTCCCTTGAGGTCAGTAAGTATATTTGGGTACACACAGCTGGAGTGCATATATTGACAATGGCTTTGTCTCCCAGTTGGATTGATTATCTGACCAATATGCAGTGTAATGTCCATGTCTGTGTCTTTTCACTTTTTTTTCTGGGAAGTCTTTATCTCACATTAGAATAGCTGGATTCTGCCCTTTAATTTGCGTTGTTGGTTTGGAATACTTTGTTCCAGGCTTTTACCTGGAGCTTCTCTTTTGCCTTTCTTTCTGATATGTATTTTCTGCAGACATAAAGTAGAAGAATCTTGTGTTGTTTTTTTAATATGTATTTATTCCCTTTTGTTGCCCTTGTTGTTTTATTTGGTGTAGTTATTCTTCTTGTCGTCGTTGTTGGATAGGACAGAGAGAAATGGAGAGAGGAGGGGCAGACAGAGAGGGGGAGAGACAGACAGACACCTGCAGACCTGCTTCACCACCTGTGAAGGGACTCTCCTGCAGGTGGGGAGCTGGGAGCTCGAACCGGGATCCTTAAACCGGTCCATGCGCTTTGCGCCACCTGCGCTTAACCCGCCGCGCTACCGCTAGACTCCCAAGAATCTTGTTTTTTATCCCATCCAGTCACTCTGAATCTTGACCGGTGAATTTAAGCCTTTCACATTTAATTATTGATAGATGTGATTTGCTTATAGTCATTCTGGTTTTTGTCTAGAGTGTGGTTTATGCTCTTGACTCTTTTTCTGTTTGTTACCTTATGTGGATGTTTTCCTATAATGTCTTGCCTTCTGTGTATGTTGACTATTTATCTTTGTGCTAAATTTTGTTCTGTGCTATGGGTATTGTGTCTATCTTAGAATATCTACAACTGTCTTTTTTGATTTGGCCTTGGCTCACCAACTGGGACTGTATCACTCTGTTTTGCTGTCCTCTGTACTGTTTGCTTTCCCTAGTGTAGCTTTGTTTATGGTTCTCTTCTACTACGATCATCTCATTAAAAGTTGAAATTTCTTTGCTTCTTTTCATGTGAGATACCTCTCAATAGTCTTTTTTTAAAGATTTTATTTATCTATGATAAAGATGGGAGAAGAGAAAGAACCAAATATCACTCTGGTACGTGTGCTGGTGGGGGGGGGGATGTCGAACTAAGGATCTCGTGCTTGAGAGTCCAAAGCCTTATCACTGCGCCACCTCCCCGCCCACACTTCTCAATAATTCTTGCAAGGCAGGATTAGTAGTAGCAAATGCCTTCAGTCTGTAAACATGTAGGCTTTTTTTCTGAAGAGAACACAGACTCTTACTAATACACCTATGACAAACAATGATAAATTATTTGAATAATGTTGTTCAGGTTAGGAGAGACAAAGTACTACTAGTAGGTTAATATAGATAAAATTATAAAAATAACCATAGCTACAATAAAATTAGAAACTTCTACCAGATATTTACTTGGTAAATCTTTGTTCAGTTGTAACAGCAAGATTAGCATGAATGTTCTTCTTCACTTTAACCCAAGCTGCTTGTATGTGTGAAATAAGTAATATATTTACTATGATTAAAAAAATGGAATAGGTATTGCACCAAAGTAAAAGACTTTGGGGTTGGGGGGGCGTGGAGAGTACAGGTCCTGGAACAGGATGACAGAGGACCTAGTGGGGGTCGCATTGTTATGTGGAAAACTGGGAAAAGTTATGCATGTACAAACTATTGTATTTACTGTTGACTGTAAACTATTAACCTCCCAATAAAGGAAAAAATTGGAATAGAGTGAAGGTCTTACAAATTTTATCCTTCATTTTCCTAAGTCCTATTCAATACCAATTACACAGGGTTTTGAATGTATGTGTATTTATACTTATCTTTATGCAGCTATCAATACATATATTGTTGTTTTTCTACTTTTGACAGAAACTGCACTTTTTACATTTGCTTCCTACCTTTTTTAAAAAAAGACTTTATACTGAAAATCAAATCTCTTTCCTTAATTGAATAGACTCCTTCATTCATTTTTATGGCTGCTCAATATTGCTTCAAACTGATGTGCCATAATATATCTAAGCAGATTTTCACTGATAGACATTTGGGTTGTTTCCAATTCTTTGCTACGACAAATAATGCCACAATGGCTGACCTTGAGTATTTGTGTTTTGCATGTGTGCCAAGATTATCTGAAGAATAAATTTTCAGAGTTGCAGCTGCTAGTCAAAGAGTATACGAATTAGTTCTATCAAGTGATATTTCTAAATGTTACTCTAGGGGATGAACCGACTTACAATGCCACCAGAAAAAAACAAGAGTGAACTTCTTTCTTCCCAAATGTATTACCACATTAGGCCATGTTTTATGAATTCATAGGTATAGTTTAATGTTCTAATATTATTATTACTAGTATGCATATTCTTCTCTTATGAACAAGGATACTGCTTAGCCTTTATAATTACTGAGAAAATCAAATAAACTTACCTTCCATTAGTGTATGAGTTCAGAATGAACATCTTTGTGCCCAGGCAACTCATACCTGATCTAGAAAGTCTGTGATGAACGTAGTCTGATTAAGTCATAAAGCCTCAGCTAGAACTGTTACTTAAAAATAAAAATGTTCTTTATTAAAATTCAGGAATATTTATGTATTCAAAATCCCTAAGGTCATTTCCAATAAATTTTAAACTAAGAAATTAAGTTCAATGCTGTACCATCTGAAAAGACAGAAAATAAAACCCTAAAGATTTCATTCTGTTTTTTTTTATTGTTTTACTATAAGACAGTTGTCATATGAGTAAAATTTCTTTTTTTAATTTCGTTTTTATTATTATCTTTATTTACTTATTGGGTATAGACAGCCAGAAATTGACAGAGAAGGGAATGACAGAGAGAAGGAGAGGGACAGAGAGACACCTGCAGCACTGCTTCACCACTTGTAAAGCTTTACCCTTGCAGGTGGGGACCAGGGGCTTGAACCCAGGTCCTTGTGCATTGTAATGTGTGCACTCAACCAGTTGCTCCACCACCTGGCCCCATAGTAAAACTTCTTAACCACCCATAATAAGTGTCTGAATCCCACTCCAATTACCAAGGTGTGTCCCCTCTCACTCTTCTGCACTGGGTTCCCATGGCCTTCTCAACTCCCACCTCTACCCCTCAAGCCATAAGCTTCGCTAAAACAGATCACAACTATTCCAAGTTTCACCATGTAGTTACCCTTTTTGTCTTATAAGTAAAAAATGAAGAACCAAACGTTATCTTTTAGGACAATAGAGCTAAAAATGGAGAGAGACACGAATTAAAACATAAGTAATAAACTAGTCAAATTTGTTTATAGTTGTTTATTTATTTTTTTTTACTCCCTGCAAAGTATAGGAATATTACAGAGGTACAGAAAAAAATGAAACCGAGGAAAAACATTCTATGAGCCTCTAACAACATTTAAGTTGTAGGTTTGCAACTGTATACATATTGATGTGTTTGTTGGTGCATTTACATAGCAGGCCACACAACTAACACTTTGAAACACTCCGCTTGAGCAAAGCAATTATTAAAATATGATCCATAATTTTTCCTTGTTTTATAATGATGTGGCTTTCAACAATCCCATGTATAAATTTGCCTTCCTCTAGAAAGGCAGAAACTCTCTCAGCCTACAATAATGCATCTACAGTTACTTGTGATAACACCAATAAGTGATTATCATTTAGAACATTCTTTCCAAATTTGTTTGCCTGTTTAGATAATTAGTCAGGCTGAAAGTGTTCTGTAGAACAATTAAAAATTCATATCCCTGGAGAAGAAAGAGACTTAGGATGCAGTCAAAATTAGAGTTGGTAGATGCCACTGAATCTGTACAACAACAAACAGAACAGATGGGCAAACATCAGTCAGCTGGACCACATGGGCACATTCTGGCAGCTCTGACATGTCCAGGAGCAGAGGTGAACACACATATCAACCTTCAAAGGCAATAATCTTTCAAGTTTGCCTTCAAGGAAAGCATGAAAGCTATAGTGGATCTCACTGAACTCAGGGCACTGATTCATTGTCCTGTGTGATAATAATTAATGATTACCTAGAAAATGCTGATGGAAGGTTAAAAGTGATTTTGACCTTAGGTCGACCCTGAAGTATTTCTTTTTCTTTCTTTTTAAATACATCTGCATTGTACGTTTCCAAACATACTCACTGAGGCTTATCTTAAATATCAATTTTAATAACTATGTGTGATAGCTTTTAGATTAAGTCAGTTAAAATATAAAAATTCTGCTGGAACAGTAATGCTCTCTAACTCCTTTGAATAACACCCTGTGTGTCTTGAGTAAGAAGGAAAGGGACTTCCGTCAGGAGGGACTGACCTGAGCATGCTGCATGCTCACTGACAGCTGTGCAGTTGTGAGTTGTGGGAGCTTTGGGAGACACAGGGCTGACCAAAACCTGTCTTCACTCGTTTCATGGGTTTTTGAGAGAGGAACTAAGAGCAGGAATTATCCAGTCTTGCTAATGAGGAGCTGTCACACTTCTCTTTGTCAGGAAATGCTGCCAACACTTTGGCCACAGAAGGAGTCAGATTGGTAGAGTCCAAAAGGTGAAGCTTCAGAGGCAACTCGGGGTCAGAGAGGTACAAAAGCAGCTGTGATAAAGAGGTCCAGGTGGCACAATAAAGGGCAGTCCCAGAAGGTCACAAAGGAAAATCTGAAAATTCCAAGTAGCTCTCTAGGAAAATAGTCCTGCCATTCACCGCATTCTCAGGAAAATGGTGGGCAGTTATGGGGCTTGAATGTAAATTGACATTCAGTAAGGCTTAGAGCCAGAGGGTTTTTTTTTTTTTTTTTTCCTACTAAGATTATTTCTCATCTTTGGTTTAGCAATCTATTGTGACCTGAAGCTAGACTAGCTATCATGAAATACAGTTTGGAGTTTGACAAAGCTCATACTTTATCATATACAGTGATTTGCATCTCTTTGAAGAATTTAGAACACATGTATGACTTTTTATGCAAAGTCAATTCAATCTTTTCTAAAGAATTTCCAGTAACAAATGATTGATCATAATTCTAGAGACATGCAGGGCAATTTTTTCCATGCAGAAATTATATCTGATTACTATTTTTTCTGCCTACTTAGTTTTTCATTTGTGAATAGCCTACCTCTAAGAAGTCACAAACAACCAGTGCTGGTGACACTGTAACAGAAAGGAAACTTTTAACACATTGTTGTTGACATAAATATAACTGAATCCAGCCTCAATAGAAAAATAATGTCAATATTGGAAAAAGTAGTAGATCTGCTGTGCGATGCAGCAGTTCAAATCCTAGACATCAGTCAGGAGAAAAGAATATCTAAAAATACGCGCACGCGCGCGTGCGCGCACACACACACACACACACACACACACACACACACACATCAGTGTTAATTGAGATGACACAACAATCAAAATTTAATAATAAACATGACAGGTGTATCCAACTATACAGAAGTGGATAAGGAAGTTGCAGTCTCTAAACATAATGCTAGTAACCTAGAACAGGTAACATCTTCACTCTGTCTATAGCATGGGTGGGACTGGAGGGGGTTATGTTAAGTGAAATAAGTCAGCAGGAAAAAGATAAATAAGTATAACATCACTCACCTATAGGAAAGATTAAATAAACTATATAATAAACATATTGCACATATATTAGCAAAAATATGAATCAGTGTAACATGGCTATCACTTTTTTGTTCTTCATTAAATAAATAGTGTTAAGTGAGTTTAGAACATAGTCAAAAGATAAAGAATTTTGATGGACTTACTCTTGTCAGGAAATAGATAGTTAAGACCTTTTCCAAATGCCTTCTAAGATGATTAACACTCTTGGAAGAATAAAAGTTAGAGCAAAAGGCATTTAAGTGTGACTTGTGGGGAATGTCTACATCTATTTTGTTGATCTCACTAGAAGGGTGAGAATTGAATACTAACAAGGAGAACGTAAAAGGACCAGAAGAATTCTTTCATCCTTTATAAAATATGGTTTAAATGAACAAGTAACAGAAATCTCAAGTAAAGGAAAAGTCAACATATTTTACGTTGTTTATTAAAGTAAAATCTAGCAGGTATAAAATATCAATCATATACTCAGCTACATACACACACACACACACACACACACACATACTTAAAAATCACGCTCTGCAAGTGGAAGGAGGAAAATATGGGATTCTATTATGTTATTCTTCCTATTTAATGGTAAAAATTATAATGTGATGGAAAATGTAATCAAATTATTCTCTTTAATTTCATGGTTGCCTAATTACTCTGAGCTGAAACCAAGTAACAGTTTATAGTTCATGAATATATTTAAATTAGTTCCTATTTATGAAGTAACAAAACGTTTGTGCTTTCCATTATTAATTGGGATATTTACATTTCTAATTATAGTTTGCTAGCAAATAAAAATATTGTATTACCTCACTATTTTATTACATTATTAAGCAGTATATAAACATAATATGAATCACATTCTATTATGTTAAATGCACTGCTTTCCCAAATGATTGGTTGAAATAGAACACCAACTACTTTTATTTCTCATCAAATTTTTATGAATCTCTATTAATTGATTGATAGCCTACTTGTATTTTTTAACTTAGGACATGTATTTAATTTAGAGCCAAATAAATTGTCCTCTATATTATTCCTCAGGTCATCAAATTCCTATTTTAGAAAATTCTATGTACATTAATAATTAAAATTTCTTCCTTGGTATTTTGGTTTATAATTTCTTCCTTTGTATTTTGTTTTATTAGGGTTCAACAAGTTCAAGGGGAAAAAAAACAAGCATCTGTGCATTGCTTTGTACATGCAACCTTATCTACATTTCTGCAAATAGATTAGATCAGGTGAAGGTTTTAATTTCTGTCTTATTTATAAAACTACACAAACACATACAAAGCATACAGTCATGTTTTCTTGATTTGTTTCTGGAAAGCTTTAGCAGGAAAAACAAAAGTTGTGTGCAAAGGGATCATTGGTGTTTAGAGGATCATGAAATTAAAAATTCCTTGAATCATATTCCTAAGTTTCAGGTTCTGCATACTTATTTCCAACTGCCTTCTAGGAGTTGTCAATAATGGGAGAAAATGACTTATTTTAAATTATTTATTTCCTTACTTCTTAGTTGAAATTACGGAGTAGAATCATTGCAGCTTTTGTTCTGTATTCCAAAGACTGACATGGGATTTTCAAACACTAAAATAGAGAGAGGGAATTCCAACCAGATGAGACAGCATATGTCTTTGAATGAAGACTGAGAAGTTCTCCTTGGCTCAAATGTAAATGATGTATAGATGGCAAGGAATGTGTGACAATTCTAAGGACAGTCTGTACAGAATGACAGGCAAAAGTGTTTTGCCTCTTTCTGAACTTTCATTTCTTGTTGCACAAGGAGATTTGTGGGTGAGCTATTTTTCTGAAACATACTGTCCCTATGTGCTTCTCATGAGGTCATTTCAAGTTATATTTGAATGAAGACCATTTCCACTGCCAAAAACTGAATCTCAGACTTAACACAGGTCCTCAGACCAAGAAAATTCTGGCATATTTCATCATATTCCCTTATCAACTATCTACATTATATAAATATATGTGGTAATATACTTGATTTCAAGTGTTTTGATGTATGTATATGTATTTACATGAGCAGAAAAACACATTATGACTTTGGCAACACACAAACAGATACAGAGAAAGAAAGAGAGGGAATGCTTATGACCCAAGGCAGGCAACTTGACAACTCTGAATGTTATTTTTCCTATTACCATTTCAAGGTCTGAGAATCATTCATGAAATTCCAGCCTTACATTCTAGCCATTCGAAACTTTAAAAAAAAATAGCATGTTCAATAGCTCCATAAATATGTAAAAATATCTGCCTCATTTATTCTTTTCTATGGGAAAATTTTACATATACTTATCTATATTATAGAGACAGACAGAATTAACAACATAAAGAGGGAGAAACAAAGAAAAGCTAGGACCTCATACACATGCAATTTCATTTCATTGGTTTACCTCTTTATTTTGAAATGAGAGAAAGAGAGAGAGAGAGAGAGACAGAGACAAAGAGACAGAGAGAAACACCTAAGCATCAGAGCTTCCTGTGAGGTCATCATACCATGTGTTGTAGCAAATCAAATTTGGGTCCTACATATAGTAAGGTATGAACCCTGCTCAGTGAAATCACACTCTTGTTCACAATTCTTTTTTTTTTTTTTAATTTCAGTTAAGTCTGAGAGATATATGTTAGTATTATAATATTAAATTTATAGTACAGAGTATTTTAACTCCTATTTTGGATTATTGCCTAAAGCTACAACCCAAAAATCTTTGGGCACGTGAGTGTATATTTTTGTGTGTGTACGTGTAGATATATAACATTAAAATTAGACATTAAACACTGGGAAGAGTGAGATAGGTCTGCACCACTGTGAGGAAAGGCATTGGAGAGACTAGTCTTTGTCAGTCTCGATGTGCCTCATTTTACTAGTAAAAGCACTACTTTTACAAGAAATATACTTGTCTTTACTATTAAGTCACTTTTAGTGTATCAACTTACATTTCTTTTTTGTTCTTTCATAAAGACCATTACCACCGGGAGTTGGGCTGTAGCGGAACGGGTTAAGCGCACATGGCACAAGGCACAAGGACTGTGCATAAGGATCCCAGTTTGAGCCCCCGGCTCCCCAGCTGCAGGGGAGTCGCTTCACAGGCAGTGAAGCTGGTCTGCAGGTGTCTATCTTTGTCTCTCCCTCTGTCTTCCCCTCCACTCTCGATTTCTTTCTGTCCTATCCAACAATCAACAACATCAACAACAACAATAATAGCCACAAGGCTACAACAATAAGGGCAACAAAAGGGGAAAAAAAATGGCCTCCAGGAGCAGTGGATTAATGGTGCAGGCACCAAGCCCCAGCAATAACCCTAGAGGCAAAAAACCAAAAATTAACAAATCACAATATATTTAAACTAAAAACATTTTAACTGTATTTTAGTATTGGCATGGTTAACATGCAAATGTTGTTTCATATATTTTACACTACAGGAGATTTTCGTGCTGCTATCTGTTAGTAAGTCAATATTTCTTACAAACATCAAGAGATGACCTTTGTACCCCAAAGATTTATCAAGTCAGCAGTCTATTCCCTCAGGCCACCATCTTCAGCCTCTTCCCCTGCCAGTCACGTCTATTGAAGGACTTTGTAAATCCCCATGAGAAAATAGACTAATCTACTTGTTTCAAAGAACAAGAATGACATCTTTACTGGCTGTACTATGTCTATAGAGGAAAAAAGCTAATAAAGGATGAAATACTTTATCCAATTGATGCGATGTTTTTATAATAAAGGACACAGAAAAGCAGTTAGTAAGCATCTATCATAGAAAATAAGGCTTCATTACTGGGGACAAAAGGGAAGAAACATTACAATGAACTCAGAGAGACAAATATATTTTAAAATTGCATCACTCTCTCTATAGATATCTCTCTCTCTCTTTTTTTTTTTTTTGATACACTTGTGTGGCAATGACATTTTGTGCTAACTGCAGCATTGTAGGTTTCTAAACTATTGTTTTGATATCCTAAAGGTCTGAGTGCACTTGCAATTAAGTCCAATTATTTGTGAGTTGTAAGGTAGCTCCTGAAAATGAAGGCTGGTGAAAGCATTAAGGGGGTGGTGTGTCAGAGACTCCTTGAAAAACTAAGCAGTGTAAAGATTAGGCAATTATCGTCAGTGCTGGTTTTTAGATGGAAAAAGACAGCTAGAGCCACAACAGTAGCATTCAAAATGAGTTCCCAGGTAAGGAGGAGTAAAAGTTATCCTGGAGGTTAACCAGATTTACAAAGGATGTCTGTTGGTTACCTAACAGGCAGCTCGAGTGTGGCACTTTGCCATGGAGCTTACATTAAGCCTCTCAATTTCTTTTTTTTTTTTTTTCTTCATTTTCAGGTCAATAAAGTCTCTGGACCATTTTATATCTACTGTTAGCCAGCGCTCATTGTCTTTTTCTTCTATTTTTGAATGATATTTATTATCTGTAAAGTTAAGTCTTGAAATGTCTAGAGAAATTTTTATTTTCTGGGATGCTGCAGAAGCTGAAAGGACAAATGTGCTGTTTTCATTGCTTTATTTTTTCTTTTCTAAATTCTCTAAATTTCTTTATAAGCTTTGTATTGGCATCCCTATATTAGGAGACAGGTGAGCTTTCTACAAAATATACAGCAACAGTTCTGTGCGACCCACTGGTCCCAGAGATCACTGCATCTGATAATGCATCAATATGTTCCATGTAAGTTCACTACTTTTTATACATATATAATCTAAAAATAAAACAAAATACTCATAGAAATTGACACTAAATTAGTAATTGTCACAGGCAAATGGTAGGGATGGGGCAAAAAAAATGCTGAAGGTAGCGGAATACAAAAGCTTCTGGCTGGATGTGGGGAGAGAGCTTAATTATTAAGAAAAAAGACATTCATGCCTGAGGCTCTGAGGCTCCAGGTTCAATACCCAGCACAATGATAAATCAGAGCTGAGCAGTGCTCTGTTCTCTCTCTCTCTCTGTATCTCCCTTTCTCAATGAAATAAAATAAATATAATGTTTTAAAAGCCTCTGTTTGCAAAATAAATTATTCTCAAGGATATAATGTTCAACATAAATAATGTAATTGAAAATACCATATTGCACACATTTAGTGTTCCTAGGAAATTAATTATATAAAATATATTATTTATTTTATTTTTGTGATGGAGAACGAAAGATACAGAGAGGAAGACCAGCACACTGCTCAACTCTGGCTTCTGGTGATGCTGGAAAATGAACTTGGAATCTGGGAACCTCAAGCATTGAAGCCTTTTCCATAATCATTGTACTGTCTCCCTAGCCCAGAAATGAATTCTTAAAAAGTTATTACAAGAAACATCTACAATTTTGTTGATAGATATTAATTAGACAGATTCTGGCTACCTTTTACAGTGTATATAACATCAGGGGTGTGTGTGTGTGTGTAGTTTAACAAATAAATATGACATATCAATTGTATATCAATAAAGTGATGAATTCAAAGTTAATCTGAATGATAATATGTGGATTTATTATGATTAAATATCTGCAATTAGTTCTTAAACAGGGAGGTCTTCATTCATTCAAGAATTTTTTGTATGGATATAAAAATTGACAATGATTAATAATATTGTCACAATAAAACTTGTCTTATAACATCTCTGCTTTATTTAATGTCATTGTCTTTGAACAGCAATACTAGATTTAATAATAAAAATTTTCTGAATACAGAGAAATTAAAAGTTGACTTAGGCTATAAAGCCTGCTTGTTTCCTGCCTCAAATGTCACTTATAAGACATATTTTAGTTGGACCATCTGACTGAAACATCTGTTACCTGTTTTGCTCTGGATTCTGAAAGCTTTCTTTTCAATGCGACTGCTCCCCACTACAAGCATTATGGTGTCCAAGTGGCATAATAGCACATAACAGATGCTCCTTACCATTGGGCTATATGCATTTTCATTGGTCAAGTCTGCAAATCTTCCTATAATTCATCAAGTAACATAAAGATTCTTCAACAATCTAGTATTAAAACCTCTGACATGCATAGACCTCCTTGGGATGAAAATACATAAATGGCTATTTCTAGTACTCATTTTTTTAAAAATAATACTTTATAGTCCTAAGAAGTTTCTCATAGTAATGTTAACATTTGGGTTTAAATAATTGGAAGAACAGATATTACTCAAGAAAGGCAACAATGTCACGTCCTTTCTTAATACTTATGTTTTGAAAAGAACAAAGGCATTCAACCTCAAATACTAGTACTCCCTGTTTAAACACAGTGAGCAGGAGACACAGGGTTTCACAATTATGTAATGAAATCATAATCAGAGCTGAGCAAATACAACCTATGGCTCCTTATTCCAAATGGTCTTCCTTTCACACCATTTCACTTAATGTTGCTGTCAATAAAGAAATGGCAAAGGTGAGAGAATAAGGTCAAGTCCTCTAGTTCTTCCTATTCTGAATGAGCATTATTTTCTTTCCGCTATTTCCCCTTCTCGTGAATTTCAACTGGCTTCGGTACAGTGATTATTAAAATATATCAGTACTAAAAGTGACTTCTGCGAGCCTGTTGATTCTTGTTTCTTTGAAGACTCAGAGAGATATCACTTTCCTGAAGGAAGTGTACCTTGACAATTTAGCTAGTAGGTTTAAGTTAACCATACAGATATGCCTGATTAAGAAGAGAGATGGTAGGGGAGTCGGACGGTGGCGCTGAGGGTTAAGTGCACTTGGCACAAAGTGCAAGGACCAGATTAAGAATCCCGGTTCTAGCTCCCGGCTCCCCACCTGCAGGGGCGTCCTTCACAAGTGGTAAAGCAGGTCTGCAAGTGTCTGTCTTTCTCTCCCCCTCTCTGTCTTCCCCTCCTCTCTCCATTTATCTCTGTCCTATCCAACAACAATGACATCAATAACTACAACAATGTTAAACAACAAGGACAACAAAAGGGAAAATAAATAAATAAATGTTAAAAATTTTTTTAAGAAGGAGATGGTCAAAAGACTACTTACTACCTGTTTCATATCTTCCATTGCAGATACCATAACAAGAATGAAAAACATCTGAATATTTCTACCTCAAAAGAATAAGATGCATCTCTTCCTGGCCTAAATTCCTGACATAGAAGATTGAACATATGGGATGGTGAAATAGATCACTTGGATAGTATATTGCTTAGCCATTTGCTTGAACCAGGTGTGAGCCCAGTCCCCACCACAAATGAAGTAACTCACAGGACTCTCTCTTTCTCATATATATTGCTGCTTTACCTATTAAGATTTGATCACTGGCTATAAATAACAATGATCAAAGTAGAAATGTTTTGAGAATATTTAAAATACAAGGAATTTTACTTATCACCTACGAATTCTTTTTTTTTAAATATAGTAATGAAAGGACATGTTACTACTATTTTAAAATTTGTTTCTTTTTGGAATAATTCTAAGCAAAAGCTTACCAAGAAGGAATAATGAAACATAAGAGTATCAGGATACAATTTCTTTTAAAAACTTGCACTGTAAGGATAGAAATCATCCTCTATCAAGTGGTTGTTATGTGACATATATATATATATATTTCAATCTGTCCCCTGGTCATTTCTGTATCTCAAGTTAACTTGAAAGCAGTTGAAAAACATCCACACTGACACATAGGTATGGTGTATAAGAAGCTGTACTTGGTTTAGGGAAATTTAAATGAGCTCTATCCTTTTACTACTTTTCAGCCTCTGAGAAAAAAAAAGTCATTGACATAAAAATTACCCAGAGACTCCTTTCTTCATTCTCATTTATTCCTCAGACTGTCAAAAATGCTAAAATGCTCAGGAATCCTAATCCACACATTTTGATTAGGTTCTGAACCATATGACTTCAGGCAGAAAGATATTTCAACGCAATTGGAGGCCCTTAGGGAGAGTATGACTGCTCAGCCTGATTTATCCCATGTGCATAGCCACAGGAGCATAATATCTCAATGAATAAATGCATCTATTTAATCATTCTTACACTGGTTTAGTAGTCATGAAAGGTGCTATATTCACAAGAATAGAAACCACAGTTCTTTCTTTTTTAAAAGGTAAAAAAATTTAATATTCTCGCAATTAATTTAGTACATCAGGGTTTAATGACCTGGAATGGAACAGAGATGGAGTTAAGAAGGAAGGAGGTAATGAGCCACTAAATGTTTGTGCAAACCTGTTGTGGGAACATGTAGTATATACTTTGTAAATTTTCTGCCCCTTCCTCCTTCATACACATTAAGTGCAAGGAATTTAAAAAACTAAGGAACTAAGGTTATTAGCTAAGAGTTTCTATACTCAAGTGGAAATTCAAGTCTTTGGGATTTGGGGGTTGAAGGTAGATCCCGTCAGTGAGGAGTACAAAAGCTGGGGAAGGGCAAGAATCCGGCACACTTGAATGATGGCCCTTTTGGTCACTACCAAGTCAACCCATCATCTGGGACCCTAGTCAGGGAATCCTTGAATTCCCAAACAGATATGATGGTCCTAGACCTCTAAGAGATCTCTCTCTCCACCATTCCTGGTCATATCCATCAGAAACAACATCATAAACCCTCTAGTGGGTCTCTAAAGACATTGCCTTCAATGTAGAACAACAGTGATAGAAATTGCCCCACTCTCAGACAGGAGTCTGGGTCAACAAACTCTGCCACTTGAGAAGGGCTGGTCTTGAAATGAGTGCAGCCTAGAATGTTCCTAGCTATGATCATGGAATACGAGCTCAGACTGACAGGGATTCAGAGGCTACATAGGCTCCTGTTGTTGTCAGAGTTCGGTGCCCCGAACTCTGACGACACCTGTGCTGAATATAAATAGATACAGCCCCAGGTCAGATTGATGGGGCTTACAGTTCATGGTGTTTATATACTTTTCCCATATTTGGGAGCTACTCTGTGCCCTGATCCAGCTTTCTAGTACCACCCTCAACTCTGATACCATCTTCCCAGAAAATACATTTAGCCCACCTGCATGTTAGCTGTTGAGCTCATGCCAAAATTAGTAAAGTCATGGGTCCCTTGGAATATTTCTAAAAATAGACTTCCTAGTTTCTTTCAATATGAAGGCCCAAAATTTCATCTGCTATGCTCTTGTTTTTAGGTTCTGATTACTAATCAATTTGTTCGCCATTATCTCTGAATGCTTTTCAGTCACCAAGTTGCAGGTGGTATAATGACAACAGTCTGACTCTTCCCCTGGGTAGACAACCTCACCAATGTGTCCTGGAACTCTGTCTCTCCAGAGCCCTGCCCCACTAGGGAAAGACAGAAACAGGCTGGGGGTATGGATGGACCTGCTAATGCCCATGTCCAGTGGAGAGGCACTGACAGAAGCCAGAACTTCCACCTTCTGCATCCCATAATGACCCTGGGTCTATACTCCCAGAGGGATAAAGAATAAGGAAACTTCCAGTGAAAGGGAGGGGATACTGGAACTCTGGTGGTGGGAGTAGTATAGAATTGGGCTTTTCTTTTTAAAAAATATTTTTACTGTTTTTCATTTTATTTATTTATTTATTGAATAGAGACAGCCTAAAATTTAGAAGGAAGGTGAAGGTAGAAATCAAAATAAATCATCCAAACATGCAAAAACTAAAAGAAAAGAAAAAAGAAAGAAAGGGAGAGGGAGAGAGAGACAGAAAGACACTTGCAGCCCAGCTTCACCTCTCACAAAGCTTTCCCCCTATGGTTGGGGGCTGGGGGCCTGAACACAGGTCCTTGTGCATTGTAATATGTGGAATCAACCAGGTGCACCACCACCCAGACCCCAAATTGTACCCCTCTTATACCACAGTCTTGTCAATCATTATTAAATTATTAATAATTTTTTTTCAAAAAGATATCATCTGTGAATGACTTTATAAAAAGGCAAAATTCCCCATGGAGTTAAAATGTGTTGCAGTTCAATTTTTGTTCTCCATGCTCTTGTTATAATAGTCATCACTTAAAGAATATTTAAGAAGGGATGCAAAAGTTTGTCAGAAACATCTTGGAAAAGTTGATTAACTGTGGTCTGGGAGGTGGTACAGTGGATAAAGCATTAGGCTCTCAAGCATAAGGTCCTGAGTTTGATTTCTGGTAGCACATGAGCCAGAGTGTCTCGTATCTGGTTCTTTCTCTCTCTCCTCCTACCTTTCTAATAAATAAATAAATAAAAATCTTTTTTTTTAAGTGTGATTAATTTGATCAATTGAAATATTTTTTCTAATGATTAAATCTTCTCCTCTAACATATTTATCTGATGATTTCAATACCTAACATAAGCACTATAGTCGCAGAATGAATGAGATATTTATGGTTTTCATTTTTTTATACTACTAAGTTATTCTTTTCTTGACGTGATTCACTGTGAAAGCCTGTTATCCCTCTGTATGTATCAGTGACTTACACTTTTTTTTTCCTATTATTTCTGTAAAGGACTAGAAAACAGTCTCACAGATACACGGTTACAACTCTGAATTTGAGACAATGGTAAACTTATGGGTATCCTTATGCTTACTCACATGTTGCAACTCAAGATTCTGGTCTGGAGGTTTCTAAAGTCTAGAGATTTTAATGTAAAAGGCCACCCAGAATCCATTGACCAGGTCGAAAAGACCAACAATTCTGAATTGGGACCTAGCATAGACTAGAAAATAAGCCTCACAGGGAGAAACAAATTAAAATGCACTTGTATTGTTTCTTATGAGTGGATAACGAAGGGTCACATAGTTACTCTATACGCAGGGTATGAAGCAATCTTTAGGAGGGAATTGATTAATTATTTCTGCTTTTATTCCTAGCATTTTTATTGTTTGTTAGTTTTTTTTAAGATTTTTTAACAAATATTTATTTATTTATTCCCTTTTGTTGCCCTTGTTTTGTTGTAGTTGTTGGATAGGACAGAGAGGAATGGAGAGAGGACATTGGTACAATTTCCCATATCTGGTTCGTAAGTGTGTGCAGAGCACGATTTCCCTCAGTTTACGTCCTTTTGTTCCAACCAGCATGTTCCAAGGCCTTAAGCCTAGTCTATCTCTTCTGTTTCTCCTCTTCTTTAGAGTTCTTTGCTTTGGTACAAGGAGCTTTTTTTTTTTTTAGGACTAGAGACCTAAAGTCAGAGAGGTAACAGTTATAGGTAAGAGTCTTCATTTGAAGCCAAATAAACTTTCTTTTTCTCAAAATCTCATTGTTTTTCATGACAAGTTTTACTATGACTCTCAACTCTTCAAATAAAAGACTAGCTCCAAGGCTGTCAAGTGACAGTCCCATGTAGGAACTTCTCTGTGTAATTCGCCACTTGCCTCTTTATACTTGCATTAGAATCCAGGAATACAGAACTTGACTAAGAAAACGGCATTTATCACCAAGGACTTTAAAAACTTGTTGATTGCGGGAGTCAGGCTGTAGCGCAGCGGGTTAAGCGCAGGTGGCGCAAAGCACAAGGACTGGCATAAGAATCCCGGTTCGAACCCTGGCTCCCACCTGCAGGGGAGTCGCCTCACAGGTGGTGAAGCAGGTCTGCAGGTGTCTATCTTTCTCTCCTCCTCTCTGTCTTCCCCTCCTCTCTCCATTTCTCTCTGTCCTATCCTACAATAATAACTACAACAATAAAACAACAAGGGCAACAAAAGGGAATAAATAAATAAAATAAATAAAAAACCTTGTTGATTGCCAAGGTAAGTCCATTTTGATATCAATAATGATCTAAACCACCCCTTGCACCCTATTAAGTAATACAATAGAAATTTGGACATTTTCCTTTAAGGATAAAATTTGTGACTCAGTTAAATAGACATTTGAAAGACTTTGGAAACATTTCATTATCTGCTTTATCAATTTTAGTTGTGAAACTTGTGAGGTAATGGCCCCCACGGAATCACCTGGGAAAACTCAAACTTCAAATAGCAGTTAATAGTGGTTACCAGGGCACTAGCAGACTGCAAGGAGCCTGAGAGTAGGGGGGAAAGTTACACAAGTCCTGAAGCAGTGCTCTATGTCTCTCTTGACCTCTCTTTTTATTTTATTTATTTATTCATAAATAAGATAGGAGGAGAGAGAGAGAGGAAACCAGACACCACTCTGCTACAGGTGTTGCCAGGGATTGAACTCAGAACCTCATGCTTTATAGTTCAATGCTTTATCCACTGTGTCAGCTCCCAAACCATCGCCCCCACACCTCTCTCTCTCTCTGTCTCTCTCTCTCTCCTCTCTCTCTCTCTCTCTCTCTCTATATATATATATATATATATTCATTCCTCTAAATTTTTATCCTAGCAAATAAAATAAATGATTAAAATAATTCAGGGATATTAATTGTGATTAATAATAGAGAAGAAAACAGACTAAACATAAAACTGTAATATAAAGAAAACATGAACTTACCTGCTTTGAGAATAAGCTTATGTATAAGCTGCTGTTCCAAACTTAGACCTTATTTGAAAAAAGGTTAGTCTTACCAAGTTAAACTGAAATCTTTAGTAAAATTAAATGTGCATAGATATCGTAGAAGATGCATAGTTCCCCCGTCCAAATCATTGAAAGTGCGAAAAGAAATATGTAGCCAGGTAAGCAAATCTCGATGAGTTTACCTCTGCAAACTGACATTACTGTACTCCCAAGAAGACTAAATTCTAGCGCAAGAATTCATAAAATGCAGCTTGTCTCAAACTCCTTCTAAAGTCCCAATTAGATTATACTGCTTTATGCAATATCTTTGATGGAAAAAAAATCAAAATTTAAATTGCATCCAATTTATATTATATCCTTTTCCTTCTTAAGAAAACAAATACTTTGCCAATATCTTCTTATGCTTTAATGATACTATTTTTTAATTTATTTTGAAACAATATGCTTGGATAATCTAAATTTCATTTAGGCTTGGACTTTTATTCTAATTTTACTCAGTACATATTATGCTTCAAACATTTATTCAATAGCAATGGTATATCTAAATTTAGATTCTCAGACTATCTTCATTTGCATTATTCTACACAAAATGTTTAAGCTTTTTATTTTTACTAGGATTTTACAATATCAATAAAGATGTCCTACATCTATACAACACTTCAGAAACAGAATGCAGCTGGCATTTCAACCAGAAAGACAATTTTCCTTAGGGGTCCTTTCATTGCTATTAACACTAATCTGTGACAAAAAGGTCTTGTCAGATTCTTATTGCATTTAAGAAGCTTTTGGTGTGATTTGTATTGATCTAGAATAAAGCAACTGACAACAATGCAATAAATTTTTACTACTTAGTACTGATCAATATGTTTTCCCTTTAATTTTTTTTAAAGAATTGTCTTGATTCTTTACAGCCATGCCCAAGATATTGTTAAGTTAATACTATCTTTTGAAAAAGTTCTCACATGAAGCAATTATAGAATTCAGACCTGCCACCTTCTGCTTCCTATAAAGATGCTTGGATCCTATTCCTGGAGAGATAAAAAATAAGGAAATTTCCAATGGAGGGGAGAGGGTATGTAACTCCCGTGGTGGGAATTGTACCTCTCCTATACCACAATCTTGTCAATCACTAAATTACTAATAAGAAAAATACAACTAATTTGAAAACTAAAAAAAAAAGAGAGAGAGAAAGAAACTATATGTTAAGTGAGGATACTGAGATAGTAGGCCAATTAAAGTAGAAGGAAGCAAAAAACAGAAACAAAGAAAGAAAAGAAGAAAGTTCTCATGCATTTAAAAAAAAAGGTCTAATCCATTACAATAAAATGTACATTTTATTTTGTCAGAAATATCTAGTATATTAATTATATATAAAGTAAATGACTAGGCACACAAAAATGCAAATATCACAAAAATGAAAACAGAAACGTGTGTATACTGTTTTTTCAGCTGACCACTATATGTATCTATAATTTTTCTCCATGCTGTGTTTGCATTCTAATTATCCATATACCTCACAGTGCTATAGTCCTTATGTATACAATATAGAGATGAACTAAATCAAGAACTGTGAAATTATGAGCACATACTCATAGACTGCATGATGATCTATCTCCCTTCTTATGTATGCTTCTAATATGCACACAAAATATTTCAAATAATTTTTATATTCTTTATCATCTATCACTGAAAATTTAACTATTTATTGTTTTTTATAATATCTGCAGCCTTCTACTTCTTAATTTTTAATTTCTTTATTGGGGAATTAATTTTTTACATTCAACAATAAATACAATAGTTTGTACATGCATAACATTTCCCAGTTTTCCATATAAAAATACAACCCCTACTAGGTCCTCTGTCATCATTTTTGGACCTGTATTCTCCACCCCCACTTGCCCCAGAGTCTTTTACTGTGGTGCAATATGTCAATTCCACTTCAGGTTCTGTTTGTGTTTTCTCTTCTCATCTTGTCTTTCAACTTCTGCTTGAGAGTGAGATCATTCCATTTTTATCCTTCTGTTTCTGACTTATTTCTCTTAACATGAATTTTTCAAGGTCCATCCAAGATGGGCTGAAAATGGTGAAGTCGACATTTTTAATAGCTGAGTAGTATTCCATTGTGTATATATACCACAACTTTCTCAGCCACTCATCTGTTGTTGGACACCTGGGTTACTTCCAGGTTTTAGATTTTACAAATTGTGCTGCTAAGAACATATGTGTACACAGATCTCTTTGGATAGGTATGTTGGGTTCCTTAGGTTATATCCCCAGAAGAAGAATTGCGGGATCATAGGATAGGTCCATTTCTAGCCTTCTGAGAGTTCTCCAGACTGCTCTCCACAGAGGTTGGACCAATTGACATTCCCACCAGCAGTGCAGGAGGGTTCCTTTGACCCCACAACCTCTCCAACATTTGCTGCTGTTACCTATTCTGATGTATAATATTCTCAAAGGAGTGAGGTGGTATCTCATTGTTGTCTTGATTTGCATTTCTCTGGCAATCAGAGACTTGGAACATTTTTTCATGTGTTTCTTGGCCTTTGGGATCTCTTCTTTGGTGAATATTCTGTCTGTGTCCTCTCCCAATCTTTGGATGGGGTTATTTGTTTTCTTGTTGTTGAGTTTGGCAGGCTCTTTATTTATTTTGGTTACTAGCTTCTTGTCTGATGTATGGCATGTAAAGATCTTCTCCGATTCTGTGAGGGGTCTCTTGGTTTGGGTAGTGGTTTCTTTTGATCTGCAGAAGCTTTTTTAATTTGATGTAGTCCCATAAGTTTATGCTTGCCTTAGTCTTCTTTGTAATTGGATTCATTTCATTGAAGATGTCTTTAAAATGTATGTGGAAAAAAGTTCTGTCAATATTTTCATCTAAGTATCTGATAATTTGTGGTCTAACATCCAAGTCCTTGATCCACTTGGAATTTACTTTTGTATTTGGTGAAATATAGTGCTTCAGTTTCATTTTTCTGCATGTTTCAACTTATTTATTCCAACACCACTTGTTGAAGAGACTCTGCTTTCCCCATTTAATAGTTTGGGCACCATTGTCAAAGATTAGATGTCCATAGGTGTGAGGGTTTACTTCTGGGCTCTCATTTCTATTCCACTGGTCAGCATGTCTATTCATGTTCCAATACCAAGCAGTTTTGATGACAATGGCCCCATATTACAATTTGAGATCTGGGAGTGTGATGTCTCCAGTTTTGTTCTTTCTTCTCAAGATTGTTTTGGAAATTCTAGGTCTTTTGTTATTCCAGATAAACATTTGTAGCATTTGTTTTATTCTCCTAAAAAAATGTATTTGGGATCTTGCTGAGGATAGCATTAAATTTGTAGATGGTTCTGGGCATTATATTCATTTAGATGATGTTAATTCTTTTTTTAAAAAAAATTTATATTTATTTATTTATTTACTTATTTATTTTTCCCTTTTGTTGCCCTTGCTTCTCGTTGTTGTTGTAGTTATTGTTATCGTCATTGTTGGATAGGACAGAGAGAAATGGAGAGAGAAGGGCAAGACAGAGAGGGGGAGAGAAATATAGACTCCTGCAGACCTGCTTCACCATTTGTGAAGCGACTCCCCTGCAGGTGGGGAGCCGGGGGCTCGATCCAGGATCCTTATGCCAGTCCTTGAGCTTTGTGCCACGTGTGCTTAACCTGCTGCACCACTGCCCGACTCCCGACGATGTTAATTCTTCCAACCCATGAACATGGAATATCTTTCCACTCCTTTCTGTCTTTTCCTATTTCCTTGAGTAATTCCTTTGAAGGCAATTATTTGAAAGCAAATAGTTATATTTGAGCCTAAAATTAAAAAAAATATATATGGCTCAGAAATACAATAAAAGTGTGTGTTCATGCACTGACAGGGACTCCAAGTACACTTAAAATTTAAACAAGAATAAATAATTCTCTGAAAGAAGGAATGTTAAATTTAAATTTGTGAAACTATATATAAAATGTATTTCAAAGACAGTGAACTTATAATAATTCTGAAAACTATGTACACATGAAAAGACAATCTACAAAGAATTGGACCAGAAGAAAATCAAATTGTGGAATGTGACCTATACATAGTACAGAATTATGTCATACAGAATCTAAAATAGTTAATCTATGTAAAGCAACTAAGAGCAGATTTTTATAGTTGAAGGTGAGAGAGCCTAAGGCTTCCTTTCTTGTTTTTCTTCTTAAGAGTCCTTTGATGATTGTGCTTATTAGGATTGTTGATGGTAATTGCACTGAATTTGTATCTTGCATTGAATTAAATGGTCATCTTCATTATGCTAATTTTTCTAATTTCACAAGAATGAGGCATTGTTATATTTCCTTGCGTCTTATTTATTATTCATATATTTATTGGGTAGATATGGAGAAAAATTGAGAGAGAATGAGGAAGATAGAGAGAAAGAGAGATACTTCTAGCACTGCTTCACCTTTTGTGTAGTTTGCTCCTATAGGTGGGGACCAGGGAATTGAACTCAGGTCCTTGTACATTGTAACATGTACCATGAACCAGTGTACTATCTTTCCATTCCATTTTCTGTGTCTTTTTGAATCTCCTTTTGTAGTGACAGGTAATTTTTCAGTGTACATTAATTTTTTACATTTTTGATTAAATATGTTTCTAGATATTCATTTCTTCTGGATGCTGTTGTGAATGAGGTTACTTTCTTGATTTATTTTTCCTTCTGACTGCTTGTATAAAATCAATTCAAAATAGTTCAAAATCATAAATGTTAGATCATATACATAAGATACAGTACAAATAATTGAAAAAAAAAACTATATAATGGCCACACTGAAAATGTATCCTGAGACTAAACTCCAATAGCAAGAATAATAAAACTAAAACCATTGGGACAGAAAGAGAGTGAGCCTGCTTTGTAATGTATATGGTCCAAATTCAAGTCTGGTTCCCTCAGCACTGGAGACTTTCATATTTTGACATCTTTCCCTCTCTCTTTCTATCTCTGTCACTTTCTTGGTTTGTTTATTGTTGCCGGAGTTAGTTGGGGCTTGGTGCCAGCATTATTAATCCACTGTTCCCAGTGGACATTTTTTCTATTTTTTTCTTTTTCTAATTTTATTTGGTAGCATAGAGAGAGATAGAGGAGGGGAGTTAGAGAAGAGGGAAAGATAAACACTTTCAGACTTGCTTCATCACTCTTGAAGCGTCTTGTCTGCTGGTGGGGAGCTGGGATTCTGACTAGGTCCTTGTACATGGTAACATGTGAGCTTAACCAGGTGCTTCACCACCCTGACCCTCTCTGCTTCTATCTGTTAAAATGTTAGCACAGAGCTGTGAAACCTCAGTAATGCCTATGAATAAATAAATACAAATGACATACACCCAATGGATTTTCATCAAACTGGAAAATTTCGGCACAGCAAAAGAAACCATCATCGCCAAAACAAAAAGACATACTACTGAATTGGAAAGGATATTTAATTATCATAAAATGCATAAAGGGATATCAAGCAAAATATACAAAGAACTCACTGAACACAGCAGCAGCAGCAACAACAACAAAAAGAAAACCCAAATAATCCCTTGGAAAATAGGAAAAAACATGTGAATAGAATCTTCACTGAAAAAGGTTTTAAAATGGTCAGTAGACAAAAATATTTTGGAGGTCACTTATTTAAAAAATGCAAATGAATATAACAATGAGATATCAATACAGTGCATCTATGACAACATTAAACTTGGAAAAGGGCAGAAACAGGTATGTAGGGTGAGGAAGCATAGTGTTTATGCAGAATTCTCGTATGCCTGAGTCTCTGAAGAGCTGGCCAGTGCTCAGATTAATTACTGCCCAGGCTATCTAGTGAATGGGAGAACTTCAACACTTCTTCACCATTGATGAAAATGTAAATTGACCCAGCCCCTGTGAAAACAGTCTAGAGATTCCTCAGAACATAGGAAATGAATCTACCCTAAAATCCAGCAATTCTTTTAAGAGTCTATCCTAAAAATATGTTAACACTTATCTGAAGAGATCTGTGTATTCTGATGTTAATAGCAACACTACTAGTAATAACAACAGCAAACAAAATCAGAAATAACTCATGTCTAAAAATAAATGAATGTTAATTTGGTTGTGGTATATATACACAAAGGAATACTGCTCAAATTTAAGATATCTGATAATATCTTCTACAACATGAGTGGAGTTGGAAGGAAACTTACTAAGTGAATTAATACAAGAAAGGATAAACACAGAATAATTTCATTCACAGATGAGACAAAGCGGAGAATGTAGAATTTCACAGCCACATTCAAAGACTCAGAACACCTCATGATTATACTTTGGAAATGTCTTTAAAGACTCAAGTAGAACAGTAGGAAAAAAAAAATTATCAACGTGAGAACATGCAAGGATCCTGGTTAGACCCCCGGCTCCCCACCTGCAGGGGGTGGGGGGTGTCACTTCACAAGCTATGAAGCAGGTCTGCAGGCATCTTACTCTCTCCCTTTCTGTCTTTCTCTCCACTCTCAATTTCCCTCTGTCCTATCTAAAAAATTGTAAAAATGTTCATAAGAGCAGTAGAGGAATAGTATAGACACCGAACCCCAGCGATAACCCTGGATGCAAAAAAAAAAAACAGTGAGATCAAACTGAAAAGCTTCTGCACAGCAAAAGAAACCATCACCAAGATAAAAGGACACCCTATAGGATGGGAGAAAATCTTTATACGAGACATGTCAAATGAAAGCATGAAAGGTTAATAACCAAAATGCATAAAGAGCTCACTAGATTCATCCCTATTCTCTATTTTTGTTGACAACAAAAACTCCATCAACAGATGAGTGAGTAAGAAATTTGAAAATTCTTTTGTGCAATCATTCCAAAAGTTTTGGTTCTCAATAATGAAGAGATAAGGACATATTCCTGACACAGATATTATTTTAAAATCTATGGACATTTTATAGACCAAGTATTAAGTAACTGGTGATCTTGCATCATTCTGAAATTTTTTTTAAGATAATACTTTTTATATCTTTTTATAAGGGTCAATTGCTAACTGAGAAATGATGTTTTTTTCTTTTAGTTCAAATTAATTGAATTGATTCTATCTTGTATGATATACAGTATTTTTATAAGTGTTGGCAGGGATTTTACTCATACTAAAGAATTGTTTGTGGGATATAAAATCTATTTCTCATTCTTAGATTAATAAAGATTAACAGGAGTTTCATTATTAGAGATTGAATTGCTTAATAGCAATTAACAAATTAACACAAACTGCAAAAGTATTTGTTTGACCTTCATAATTTCAGTTAGTATAGTAAAACAAAAATAAATTCTGAGGAACAATGAAGGAAAAATAAAAATAGATATTTTTTATAATAATGTGAAAAGGTTTTAAATTGAGCTGAAGCATAGCTATGTGGAAAGTGGAAACATATATATATATTGCTTTCATTTCAGTCATTCTGATTAAATAACTTCTCCCCTTGCCTATGATGGTTTTTAACTCTACTTGTGTACAGAGACAACAAAAAGAAGTCAGGGTTACCACTAAAGACAATAGACTTTTTTTTACTGTTTTTATTTAACGTAAAAGTGTTCATCTTTAATAAAAGAAGCAGAAATTTTGTTATTAGTATAATATATACAGTTATGTGTATACAATAGGCAGGATACAAAATATATACTTATTTTATCTATTTTTGTCACAGCTTTAAAAATAAGAAAGAGTATCTGTGCTATTAGATTTCTAATTTTATTAGTAATAAATTATCATGATAACCTCCTAGTTATTTCAGGACTTCATAAAAAAGTTTCATGACTACTTATGTTTTATGATAATTTTATGTCACTTATAGTGAGAATTAAATTAATGCAACTAATCACCCCCTTTGAGTTAGTTCTGCATGGTAAACTCTATAGTAACTATATTTAAACACATCTTTTAATTGGACACCACACTATTTTTTTGCCGAGTAATAAATTTGGCAAACTCTTCCTATTATTTGTCCTTTGTATACTGCAATTACATTTTCATTATGTTCAAAAAGAACATCAATACAGACTCAGGTTATCAGTGTTACACTAAGTTAATTGTGAAATACCTAACAAATACTCTGATCTGGTATTGTTCTGTTAATTCAACTATATCTTCTCAAATAGACATATTTTATGGAACTCATAGAGTGGGTATGCTTTCTAGTTTAAAGAATGAATAATAAAACGCATATGGTGTAAAGCTAAAAATGTGAAGAAAAATCCATAATGCATAACTGCTTGCTAATGATGTGCTTGCTTGGAAATATGACAACCTTCTTTGTTGATTGATTTTCACAGAATTCGGGACATGCAGGCACTTAAATTCCTTACATTTCAATAGGGTATCAAAAGTCATATTTTAATTATTGTGTAGGAATTAAAGTTAATTAACAAAATAAGTATGAGGCTTTCTTTGTGCAATCATTCAGAGAATCTAACACAGACAAATGTAACTGTGAACCACAAAAATTAAAGAGTTATCATTCTCCTTTTTGCATTACTAAGAAACTAGAGTTAGTGGGATAGATGAAATCAACAAAAATGAAAAACGTTAAATATCCAGTGAAAAATTGAAAAAATATTCATGCATAAACATATATTTAAAGAAAATGTAATCCCCTTAAAATGTCTCTCTGTGGAAACATACACTATAAGAAATGCAGAAGAAATAACATTTAATGTGACAGTACTCAGATATTACGTTTTTTAGTCTGTCATCTCTATTGCTTTATGGCTTGAGTTGACTTTTTCTGATAGTGACAAGGAGGGAGAAACAATACAGGTTCAAGCTCAACCTCCATCCGCCACATTTGAAAAAGCTTCTATGGTGTCTTTACCTCTCTGATTCTGTCTTATCTCTGTGTCTTTAATTTCAACTCTTTCCAGAAATGTAATCCCAGGCTGGGTATTGGGCATGGGAAGATAGATGGATATCTGATCATGAAGGTAACCTGCATTCACTGTGGGAGCTGGAGGTCAGGCGCAAGAGCCCTGGTGGAAAGCTGTGTTGACAAAGGGTAGTTTTAGTTCCCTTCTCTAACCAGTCTGCTCTCTTCGGTAGAAACATGCTCCTGAGTAGATGAACACTTCTTGATTCTTGACTGTTATAGCCCTGCAGACAAAAAGACATTAAATTAGTCCTTTATTATTTCACTATTAGATAACACTAGAAGAAATAAATCTTCCAGTAAAGGTCTACTATTCACTAATGACAAGAGCCTTAAATGCTTGGAGAAGGACTAGTCCAGGCAATTTATGTTTCTAGTAGTTTTTTGAACATCTGGATAATCGCTATTTTTAATTAATTTATTTTTTTATAATTTTTATTTATAAAAAAGAAACACTGACAAAAACCATAGGATAAGAGGGGTACAACTCCACACAGTTCCCACCACCAGAACTCAGTATCCCATCCCCTTCCCTGATAGCTTTCCTGTTCCTTTATTATTATTTTTTTAATATTTATTTATTTATTTCCTTTTGTTGTCCTTGTTTTATTGTTGTCGTCGTTGTTGGATAGGACAGAGAGAAATGGAGAGAGATGGGGAAGACAGAGAGGGGAAGAGAAAGATAGACACCTGCAGACCTGCTTCACCGCTTGTGAAGCGACTCCCCTGCAGTTGGGGAGACTGGTCTCCAACCGCGATGCTTAAGGTCCTTGTGCTTTGCCCCACCTGCGCTTAACCCGCTGAGCTACAGCCCAACTCCATCCAAGCTTTCCTATTCTTTATCCCTCTGGGAGCATGGACCCAGGGTCATTGTGGGATGCAGAAGGTGGAAGGTCTGGCTTCTGGAATTGCTTCCGGGCTAAACATGGGCGTTGACAGGTTGATCCATACTCCCAGCCTGTCTCTCTCTTTCCATACTGGGGTGGGGCTCTGGGGAAGTAGGCCTCCAGGATGCATTGCTGGGCTCTGCCCAGGGCAGTCCAGTAGGCATCACGGTAACATCTGGAACCTGGTGGCTGAAAGATGAGTTAACATATAAAACCAAACAAATTGTTGACTAATCATGAACCTAAAGGCTAGAATAGTTCAGATAAAGAGTTAGGGGTTTCAGTTTTGTAGATAGTTAGTAGGTCTATTTTAGTTATACTCCAAAGGGCCCATGACTATATTCGTATTGTTTTTTTGTTTGTTTGTTTGTTTTTGTTTTGTTTTCTGAGCCTGACATCTGATATGAAGGTGGATCCAAGTTGTTGTCTGGAGAGATGATGTCATGGCTGGAAAAAGGACCAAAAGGCTGGATCAGGGAAGAGAGTAGCTCCCAAATAAGGGAAAGGTGTATAAATATTGTTGACTATAAACCCCATTGATTTGATGTGATCTGGGGCCCATATTCAGCTTAGAAACCTATGTGACCTCTGCATCCCTGTAGATCTGAGCTCACATTCTGTGGTCATGAGTAGGAACATTCCAAACTGCCCCAATCTGCCCCAATTTCAGAACCCACCTTCCTCAGATTTAGCATAGAGTATGTTTTCCAACCTCCCTTCGGAGGATGGCACACTCTCTACCATTGTTGATACATGTTGAGGGCAAGGTCCTATGGGGGCCCACAAAGGGGTCAATTGTGTTATTCCTGATGTTGATGACCAGTAACAAGGGAGAGAGAGATTTATTCGAGGTCTAGGCCCATCTTGTCTGTTGGGGAATCCCGGACTCCACGACTACAGCCCCAGCTGGTGGGGTGGCCTGATAGTTACTATTCTATAAGTCTCTTTGTAAATTGAGGCAAATGTTTGAGGGATTAGATCTTTCAGTAATATGAAGTAGATAATATTTATTTTGTTGTTGTTTTT
The DNA here is from genome assembly GCF_950295315.1 of Erinaceus europaeus. NCBI lineage: Eukaryota > Metazoa > Chordata > Mammalia > Eulipotyphla > Erinaceidae > Erinaceus > Erinaceus europaeus. The sequence goes on from NC_080175.1 coordinate 91,653,207, forward strand.
GTTGTTGCCACCAGAGTTATTGCTGGGGTTTGATATCTGCACAATAAATCCACCACCTCCAACAGACAATTAAAAAATATTTCATTTTCTTTTCCTTTTTTTTTTTTTTTTAAACTAGAGCACTGCTCAGCTCTGGCTTATGGTGGTGCAGGGGATTGAACCTGGGACTTTGGAGCCTCAGGCAGGAGAGTTTTTTTTCATAACCATTATGCTATCTACCCCTGTCCTCTTTTTTTTTTTTTTTCCTGTTCTCCTTTCCTCTCATTTTCTTCTCTTTTCTCTATTTTCTTTCCTTTGATAGAATAGAGAAAAACTAAGAGAGGAAAGGTAGACAGAAAGAGACACACTGGAAATACAGCTTCACCAACTCTGAAGTGTCTCCGGGTCCTTGCTTACAGTAGCATGCGTTCTCTGCCAGATGGGCCATCACCCTCCCCACTGACACAAATAGTTTATCCTGAATCTTTCATATGCTTTGTAAGAATAATTGAAAAAAAATACTTGGCTTATTGTATATGACCTAAGTAATATCTGAAAAAAAGTGGATAGTCAATATGAAATCCTAAGTACTGTGTTAGTTAAAAAAAAAAATGTAACTAAATGAGAAATTTGAGCTTGAAATAGATAACTACTACATATTACTAAGGTCGTTAACATTAATTAAACCAGTTATCTGAATAAAATTTCAAAATGAAAAGGAGCTAAAATAAGGTTTTCATATAAACTTCAAAACACTAACATAACTGTAATTTGAGTAAAAAGCTAAACTATAACTTACAAAGCACAGGAGAAATAAAGGTCACACAAATGTAGACACCAAAGGAAAAAGAAAGAAAGATACATAAACTCAGAAATAAAAACTAATATTAAAAGTGTTTAAAGATGAACACTAAGTTTATAAAATGAAAATGAAATTCATGAGAAGAACAGAATTAAAGGAAACTATATTCTTAAAAGGAAACGAGGTTAGAAGAAATATCTGTAAATCAACGACTTGAATGACTCCCCCCCCCCTTTTTTTTTATTCTTTCTAATTTTACTGGGTAGGACAGAAAGAAACTGAGGAGGAAGAGAAAGAGAAAGGGGAGAGAAAGCCACCTGCAGACCCGCATCACCACTTGTAAAACGTCCTCCATGCAGGTGAGGAGCAGAGCTTCAAACTCAGGTCCTTGCTTTTGGTAATATGTGTGCTTACCTACCTAGCCACCAACTGGGCCCCCGAAACAGAATATTTTTTAAAAGAATTTCTGAATTGGAAAAAAAAAAAAAAAGGTTTCTAAGTCATTTCTAATCACATGTGTGTGAGTCTCCTTAAGTCTACGACCACACAAGTATAGGGGTGGAAAATAATATTCCTTATACCCTTCTAGGTCCAAGTTAAAATGACCTTTGTAATAAAAGTTGGACTAATAGATGAAGTGAAGGTCAGAATTAGAAAACAAAGCATTTATCTTTATTCTAACGCAATGTACCTATAAGCTTTCTCTTCCAGATTCTATATTTTCTCCATAGAATTTTCCCCCTAAGTTATATTATTGTATATATAAATAATTTCTACTCTGAGACTTGTGCAGCTTTGCCCTCAGGCTTTGTGGAGCGTCTCAGAGGTCAATTCACTCTGGTTACAGGGAGACTCAAAACCTTATGAGTTCCTTTGTAGTTTTTTTTTTTTTTCTTGTTATTTCCCCAGAAGCCTATTTTATCTTGGAATCATGAAGCCTCTACCTATGAATACACTTAGTGGATAACAGCAGTTGGTGAGACATCACAGTGAAATGAACAGTAAACTAGAATTAAAATCTAGGATTGCTTGAGCTGTTTGTTCACTTCTCTTGAGGTACATTGCCACCTCACCTCACAAACAAAAAAGGATGTGACAGGCCATCAGAGATTCACTGTCGGATAGCAGAGCAAACCGATATTAGAAACCAGGGATGTTTAAATAAGATGACATGAAGAGGGTGTAGAGGAAAAAGACATTGAAGAAAAAAAAAATCAAAAAAATTTGTGTGAGTCTCCTTAAGTCTATGACCACACGATAAGTTTAGGGGCAGAAAATACTATTCCTTCTACCTTTCTAGGTCCAGGTTAAAATCACCTTCGCAATAAAAGTTAGACTAATAGATGAAAATAAAAAAATTAGTTGTGTAAAGAGATAAGATCCTTAAAAACATGAAATAATAAGAAGGCTGTCAGATGATTTATTATTTTTATTTTATTAGTGATTTAATAATTATTGACAATATTGCGAGACAAGAGGGGTACAATTCCATACAGTTCCCACCACTAGAGTTTTACATCTCATCCCCTCCATTGTGAACTTCCATATTCTTTTTATCCCTCTGGGAGTATGGACCAAAGATCTTTATGGAGTGCAGAAGTTGGAAGGTCTGGCCTCTGCAGTTGCTCCTCCATTGGACATGGGGAATGACAGATTGACCTATACTCCCATTCTGTTTCTACCTTTCCCTAGTGGGACAGGACTCTAGAGAGGTGGGGTTCCAGGACACATTGGTGAGGTCAACTGCCTAGGGAAGTCAGGTTGATCTCACAGCACTATCTTAAAATTGAGGTCTTCATGTTGAAAGAAGCTAGCAAGGCTGTTTTAGGTATATTCCAAGGGGCCCATCACTTTACTAATTTTGGTCTGAACCTGAAAGTTAACATGCTAACAGAAGATGTAATTTTGCACACCACTGAGAGATAAAGAATGGCATAGGGAGAAATCCAGGGCTTCAAATGGTATAAGTCAGTCCATGGGGAAAAAGGAAGTGTTCACTGGTGAAGGAAGGTTGTCCAGTCATGTAGTTCTACAGGTCTAAATGTTTATTCCAATAAAGTGGAAAGAAAAATAGTGAGAAAATAAAAAGGCACCTGGATTTATAAAATGTATAAAACTGGTATTAAGTGCCAGTGATAACCTTGGTGGCAATAAAAAAAGAATTTTAAAAAAATAATAAAATTGGAACATGATAGGTAATTTTTCATTATTATTATTATTAATTTAGTTTTGAGGAAATGTTGTTTTACAAGACTGCTGTGATCACACTGGTACAATTTTATGCTTTTACAAACATACACCTGTCACCAACATTTCCTCTCTATACTCTAAAGAAAAAAATGACTTAGTTGATTCAATGCTAAATTCCATTCTCCTCAATTTTCATAAAAATGAATGTGAATTTTGTTATCTCCTGATAAAATACTATAGATTTGATTTTGAAAGATCATGAAATGTATACTGTTGTTTCATAACACCTATGACTATTTTTGCTCCATAAACAAAAAGTTTCATTTTCTGGTAGATATTATTTAGGGGGAAATAATTCAGCAGACATTGAAGGCTACAAAGTGAGGATACTACTTGGCCTCTGTTATACTTTCATTCAGGATTAATAACAAACAGGTCAAGGTCAATTTCTTTTTAATAACACTGCCTTTTTTTTTCTTTTTTCTGTAGAATTAACACAAAAGGCATTAATTTCTTCTCCAAGGATTCAACATATTTACATAGGAATTCCTCAAATATGAGTCATTGTCATGGAACCCAAAGCACATATAAATAAAAGCATCATGAACTCAGTTACAGTTGGCTCACAAAGACATATTTATTTCTCTTCACTAGAGAACTCTCCTAAAAAAGAGACATGGTCATGGGGGGCTTGTTTCTAGATTGTGAAGTCTGGTTTATTTCAGAGAAGGAGCTGTTAAATCTGGGCAGCTGTTTTATTAATGCCTCTCGTCTGTCACAGGAGAATGTTTTGGCCATATGGACAGATGTGCTAAACCCCTTCACTATTGAGAAAACAAGGAGGGGAACATGGCCTGCTTATGGTAATGTCTTGTTTGTGCAAGGCATCACAAGAATATTCATGACTAGCAGGTGGTCTAGAATGTGTTTTTGTACAAAGAAAAGGGAGAAAGGGCTATTTTTATGAACGATATGTGAATTACAATATTTTTGATATCTGCTTAGTTCTACCTCTTTAAGTCATTGACATTTCCAGTTTGTACACAGGTATATTGGATAAAATTATCCAGAGATTATTTGGTTTGGTGGATTTTCCAGGTTCATTATGATAAGGTGCAGTGGTCACATTAAAAAGAACAGAAAAATAAATCAATTACAAAGGATGGATTGTGGATCATATTAAAAGTAACTCTTGAAGAAACAGAAACAGATTATGATGAAGAGTATGAAGTACACTGAGAAAGTGATTTATAGATTTATAGTTATAGCAATAAAGAAGAACATGGACTATAAAATAAAATCCAGAGTTTTTGAGGAAGATGTATCTACTAAAAGTTGCACCAATCAGAACAATGTTGACATGATACCATAAGTCTAAAATGAGACCCAAAAAAGCAATTTTGTAAGTAGATTTAGAGCTGTCACTGTATAATAAATAGAAGAATGACAAACCATTTGGGCTGGTGTCCTGAGGGGCAAAAGATAGTGTGACTTAGATCTATTAAGCAACATCAAATAGTCATCTGCAGGGAGAATCTGAGTGTGACATTGTGTTTGCTGCTCAGACTAGTTCTGAAAAGCAGAGCTTGGTGAAAGTCAAGAGAAATTCTACATTCTAGGGTCCAATTACATGAGCTATCTGGTCAACTGAACTAGTTATTTGACTAGAGATATGATCAAAACAAGAACACAAGTGTGCTAGTAGTCTTACAAATTTAGGTTAACCTTTGCAGAAGTTTCTTGCTTATGAAAGGACAGTGCATCATTAAGGACTAGAATTAGGACTGCTCCAGGAAATAATATAATCATATACAACAATTAGAGACGAAGATGAACTTAAGGGTTAGACCATGAAACTTTTCCAAAGGCAGTCACATCATTTTCATATTTAACTTACCAAAATTAAATTGTACCTCCTATTTCTCTGCAGTTGGGATGATGTTATTTAGTGGGTAATGTATACATCCACATGCATAGGTTTCTTAGAGCCCTGGCACCACTTCAACATATGGGGAGAATACTCCTAGCTTTTGTTATCTATCTTTCTTAAAATATATTGAATAGTGGTCCTGGAGGTGATGCAGAAGATAAAGCATTGGATTCTCAAACATGAGGTCCTTAGTTCAGTTCCCAGCAGCACATGTACCAGAGTGATATCTGGTTCTTTCTCCTCCTAGCTCTCTCATTAATAAATAAATAAATTAAAAAAATATATATGTTGAGTAGATTTTCAAATTATAATTTTCTAATGTGTTTGTAAATGCTGTGATAACGTGAATATTCTATAAAATGTGTCATACATAATAGCTTGTATTTTACTTGTGTATGTACACGTTTACTAGCTAAGTTTTGTATGGTGATTTAATATTATAAGACAGTAAGGATGCAGTTTCACACACTCCCACAACCGAAGTTCCGTACCATCAACGCCCCTCTCCCACTCCCCTCAGGAGTTCTCCCAAGGTCTTAGAGACAGGTTGACTACTTTTTAAGTTCATGTGTTTTATCTATATTCCACATAAACGTGAAAACATTAGGCTACCTGAGATTTTACATTCTGAAATTACAATAAAAAATTAAAATTTTAGGTGGTCATGCAGTGTTAGTAGAGCACACATACTACAATGTTTAAGGATCCTGGGTCAAGCCTCACGTGCTCACCTGCATGGAGAAGGAAGCTTCAGGAGCAGAAAAGCAGGTATCTCTTTGTCTTTCTCCCTCTCTATCATCTGTCCTTCATTTCTGTCTATATCTATAATAATATAATAATAATAATAACAATGAAAATTTTATTTAAAAATTAAAATTTTAGAAAAATTTAAGAGATTTATTTATTTATTTATGAAAGGAGACATTAACAAAACCATAGGATAGGACGGGTATAACTCCACACAATTCCCACCACCCAATCTCCATTTCCCATCCCCTTCCCTAATAGCTTTCCCTCTGGGAGCATGGACCCAGGGTCGTTGTGGGTTGCAGAAGGTGGAAGGTCTGGCTTCTGTAATTGTTTTCCCGATGAACATGGGCGTTGACTGGTGGATCCATACTCCCAGTCTGCCTCTCTCTTTTCCTAGTAGGGTGGGGCTCTGGGGAAGCAGGGCTCCAGGACACATTGGTGGGGTCTTCAGTCCAGGGAAGTCTGGGCGGCATCATGCTGCCATCCGGGACCTGGTGGCTGAAAAAAAGAGTTAACATACAAAGTCAAACAAATTGTTGAACAATCATGGACCTAAAGGCTGGAATAGTGCAGATGAAGTGTTGGGGGAGGGGTTATTCTCTGTAGACTTTTGTGTACTTCTGCTTTCAGGTGTATATTTTTCCCAGACAGAAACAGAAGTGGCTTGACAATACCATATATGGTTAGGAAAGGGGCAGAGGAAGGCAAAAGGGGCAGAATGGTATGGACCTCCCCAGCAACTGTTGCTAGGAGTTCAACTGGTAGTATTAGCAACACCCTGTGGGGGAATTAGGAAAGAGACCTTTAGTCATTTGTAAGAAAAAGCAGAAGATTGATATGTAGATAATAAAAGGAATGCAGGGTGAAGCAGGCTTAATGTTTTAAGGAATGACTGCTCCTGGAGGCCAGAAAATCAGGGTGTTTTGTGAGGCAGGGAAGTCTAATATGGCAGGCAACCTTCTGAGGTTCCTTTGTCCCCCTTTTGCTCAACGCCTCCTTAGAGAAAGAGACTAACAGGATGAACTCACCTCTCAGGTCAAGCCCTGCCAGGCTCTACCACATCCCCACAATATCCCTACAAAGAATATAACTTTTTTTTTCTTTCATCTCCAATATGACACTACTGAATTTATTTTTAAAATACTTTTGTAATGTATTTTTTTAATGGAAGAGAAACACAGAGAGGCAGATTGATTATAGAGATAGATAGATGATAGATAGATATAAGATAGATAGACAGATAGATAGATAGATAGATAGATAGATAGATAGATAGACTGACCAGAGCACTGATCAGCTTTAGCTTATGGTGGTGCTACAGATTGAATCTGGGACCTCAGAGTCTAAGGCATGAAGCTCTTTTATATAACCATTATGTTATTTCCTCGGCACTACATTATTGAATTTATCTGGAGTTTTATAAACCAAAGTTGTAATGATTAGATGGGTGACTGGCCAAATGATATTTCATCAAAATTGTTATCATTAATTAATTTAATATGTACCCACTGACTATATATTATGTGGTAAGTTATTTCAGTGGTTGGTAATATAGTACTGCCATATGTTCTTGAATGGAGTATAAATGGAATAAAGACATATTTGAAGTAAGAAGCATATGATGAGATCTAAAGGAGAAACAGTTTGGTAACACATTTTTTTCATAAAAAATCATATCATGAGAGTCACACGGTAGCGCGGCTGGTTAAGCACATGTGGCCCAAAGACCAGTGAAAGGATCTGGGTTTGAGCCCCGGCTCCCCACCTGCAAGGGAGTCGCTTCACAGGCGGTGAAGCAGGTCTGCAGGTGTCTGTCTTTCTCTCCCCCCTCTGTCTTCCCCTTCTCTCTCCACTTTTCTCTATCCTATCCAACAACATCAATAACAACAATAATAATAATTACAACAACAATAAAAAACAAGGGCAACGAAAGGGAAAACAAACAAATAAATAAAATCATATCATTTAACCTAAGTTACAAAAAAGCAATTATTGAAAGAAACATGTGCCTATATTTACCACAATGCTTTATGCACAGCAGTTAATACTTGGAAAAAATTCAAATGACCAACCACAGAGGAATGAATCAGGAAGGTTTGATGTATGTATACAGTGAAATACTATAAAAAATGTTAGAAAAGATAAAATGGCCTTTGCTGGAACATATGAAACACACTCTTTTTCCAGAGTTAGACATTTTATTTCTTAGCTAAGGATCTTTTTAACTCACAGAAATTTATTAGTGATTTAATATTGATTTACAAAATTGTAAGTCAACAGAGGTATAATTTCCCACCACCAGAGCTCTGCATTCCCATTCTTAGTAGTTCACGATATGGGTTGACTAACATAATATATATAGAGAGATATACGTATCCCCCTCTTTCTCTTTTCCTATGGTACTGCCTTCTCTTCCTTTCTCAGTCACACATACACTTACTGCTACTTCTGAGTGTCCTGCCTTTTATCCTCTTCTCTCTTTGGGTCTTGATGGAACTGGAGTTCAGAGCCCTCTGGTCATCTTTCCCTGACATTTCTCCCAGTCTGGGAATACAAACAAAACTTCGTTTTGACTACAGAACATGGGAATCCTGGCCTCTTTAATTGCTTCTCTATTGGGCATGGGTGTTAGCAGGTTATTTCATACCCCCAGCCTATTTCTGTCTTTCCCTGGTGGGGTAAAGCTCTGGAGAGGTGAGACTGCAGGACACATTGGTGAAGTTGTCTTCCCAGGGAGTTCAGGATGGAATCATATGGTGGCTGAAACAAAGCAGGGTAAAATGATTAACAAACAGGAAACAGAAAATAGAAATAGAACAGATGAAAATTAAAATATGTATTTTTAGCTGTGCTGATAAAAGAGAAAAGGAGTACACAGGAGGTGCTGTGCTTTCTGCTCTGATTGTCAGAGAAATGCAAATAAAGACAACAATGAGATACCACTTCACTCCTGTGAGAATGTCATGGTGACTTCAGCTGATCTTGGATGGACCTTGAAAAAATCATGTTGAGTGAAATAAGTCAGAAACAGAAGGATGAATATGGGATGATCTCACTCTCAGGCTGAAGTTGAAAAACAAGATCAGAAAAGAAAACACAAGTAGAACCTGAAATGGAATTGGCGTATCGCACCAAAGTAAGACTCTAGGGTGGGTGGGTGGGGAGAATACCGGTCCAAAAAGGACAAGTGGGGGTTGTATTATATGGGAAACTGGGGAATGTTATGCATGTACAAACTATTGTACTTACTGTTGAATGTAAAGCATTAATAAGAGGAGAAAACACTTTTCAATAATGCCACTACTTTGATGTGTTTGTATTTACATTTTATTTCCCCACCAGAGTGATCACTGGTACTGAGTATCTGCATAACTCCCTCATTCCATGTTGCCATTTTTTTTTCTTACTTTATTTTTTATATGAGAGGCAGAGGGAGATAGAGGGGAAGAGAGTTGATGAAGAGAGACAGAGAAAACAAGAGATACCAGCAACTCTTCTCCACTGCCAGTGAATACCAGTGCCCCCTTATTCTTAACATCTTTCATTAATTTGACACTTTTTTGCAAGTTCATGAGTCAATATTGGACTGTGTAATAAAACAGTATATAAATAATTTTTCATTAACGCCAAATTTAGAGAAAGCTTATTTACAATAAGTATGCTATTTCTTCTGTATACTTTAAATCTTGGCTTGATTTCTTGACCAGCTGTTAAAAAACACTATGCCAGCCTCATAACAAAACCACTAGAAAAAAATACCAAATAATTATATAAATTCACTTGACTTACAGTTCTCAGAGTGGTTGATTTTCCCTGGAGTCACTTATATGTAGAAAATAACATTTATTAAAACCAATAAGATAATTTTATTAAATCAATTTACATAAATACTTTAGCTATGGTTAAGTCTATTTATTAAACGAACTGCCCCTGCGGCTCCAGACAGACTATGACCCACATAGTCAACGACTGCCACCTCTCCAGATTCAAAGGAGGTCTTGAAACTTTACATCAGGCTCAACCTGATGCTGTTGACTGGCTACGGAAGAAGGCAAACGCTAGAAGAAGAAGAAGAATTAAATGACAACACAAACATTTATTTGCCTAAATGAAACTATTTTCTTTTTTTTTAAATTTCTTTATTAGGGGATTACTGTTTTACAGTGGACAGTAAATACAATAGCTCATACATGCATAACACTTCCCAGTTTTCTACATAACAATACAACCCACACTAGGTTCTCTGCCATCAAGTTTCAGGACCTGAAAAAACTATTTTCTTATTTCCTTTAGTTCTCATTAAAGTTAGCACAAGCCTTAGCAAAAAAGATAGAATTTAAATTTTATATGAATTACATTATATTTACCATTAAAATTTAAATTCTATCTTTTTTGCTAAGTCAATATCTATATGTATTACATATATTAATGTAATACATATAGATATTGACTTACAGTGGTGCACACCTGAAACTATGTTATGAGACAATACTACTTTAATTAAAATGTAAAGAAATTGAGTATGCGCATCAAAACAGAGTTAATGTTGACGTTTTCACGTTGTTTCCTGTAATTAATTTCCTATTGTCTGCTATACCCAGGGACATTTATTCCTCATTTCTATCCACCTCTTTGTTAAAAATGTCATTTCCATCCACTCACTACATTGTAAGATCTGCATTCCATTTTTAGTACCTATGCAGCCCAAACCAGGTCCAGTATAGCTTTTAATTTTATTATTATTGATCATTTAGGGGTAACATGATTTAGTAATCATTTCTAAAATTGCAAGTTTATAGGTGCATAGTTCCAACTGGACCACTGGACCACCTGAGTTCTCACAAAGTCTTAGAGTTGTAACTTTTTTTTTTTTTTCCTGTAAGTCATGTGTTTCAATGCCCTACATCTCATATGAAGCTATCTGGTAGTTGTCTTTCACTTCATTACTTGTTTTGCTAAGCATATTAACATCAAGTTGCATCCATTTTGTCCCCAAGGAAACAACATCACCTGTTTTTGATTGTAGAGTAGTAGTCTATTGAATAAATGTCCTATAACATCTTTATCCAGTCATCTGTACATAGGCATTTAGGTCACTACCTCTCTTTGGCAGTTGTGAGTAAAACAGCTATGAACACAGGAGTGCAAATGTCCCTTTGAATCAGTGTTTTCATGTCCTCTGATGATCTGCCTAGGAGAGGAATACAAGAATCATAAAGTACTTTCATTTTTTTTTTTAGTTTTCTTTTTTTTTTTTTTTATTTAAGAAAGGAGACATTAACAAAACCACAGAATAAGAGGGGTATAGTTCCGCACAATTCCCATAACCCGATCTCCATATCCCATCCCCTCCCCTGATAGCCTTCCCATTCTCTCTCTCTCAGGGAGTATGGATCCAGGGTCTTTGTGGGTTGCAGAGAGTGGAAGGTCTGGCTTTCCTGCTGAACATGGGCAGTGACAGGTCAATCCAGTGACAGTCTGCCTCTCTCTTTCCCTAGTAGGGTGGGGCACTGAGGAAGCAGAGCTCCAGTACACATTGATGGGGGGGTCGTCTGTCCAGGGAAGTCTGGTCAGCATCTTGCTGGCATCTGGAACCTGGTGGCTGAAAAGAGAGTTAACATACTGTTGGGACTATGTGTAAGCTTGATAGAGCTTAGGGAGAACTCTCCCATCCTTAGATGGAGGTCTGAGAAGATACCCTCTTGGTGAGTCTCTCTCAACCGAGGTGAGCAAAAGGGGAGAAACTCAGACTTAGTCTTTCCTTCTTGACTCTCCGGTCCACAGAAACCCCAGTACTTCTCCCCATTAACTGCAGGCCACATGGCCGCCTACTTTAAGATTCGCTTACTCAAAGTCACCTTACCTTCTGATCACAGAAAAACACACCTAATCACACACTCCATCATACACCTCAGACCCCAGACAAGATAAATTCCAAACTATATGGCCTTTTGATATCCATCTTCTCTCTGTCTCACCCTACTGGTTTAACCCCTATGCTTCTCTCAAATACCTTTGGATAATTAAGTTGCTTGCGTCATGGAGAATAACTGACTTGTATCTCATCAATTCCTGTCATACCAGCCCCCTACCATAAGGGCAAGCTGACCTTTAAGAAACCTGTAATTCCTGACAAATCTGAATAATGTTTTTTTGTTTGGTTTTCTACTTAAACCTTGCCCACCTGCTAATAAATGAGACCTGAGACCAGAGACTTGAGATCTGAGATCTGAGCACGCTGCAGGTCTCCCCGGTGTCTTTACTCAAGAAAGAATCGGTCCGTTACCTTTTCCCTGGAGATCACCCAGCCAGAGACCCGACAACATACAAAGCCAAACAAATTGTTGAACAATCATTTACCTAAAGGCTGGAATAGTGCAGATGAAGTGTTGGGGGGTATTTCCTGCATGCTCTTGTGTACTTTTGCTTTCAGGTATATATTCTTCCCTAGTTTATAGGCACGTGTGAACCTATGCTCTATCTCAGGGGACCTGAAGAACTCTCCATACTGTTGTCTAAGGGACTGCACCATTTACACACCAGTGCAGCAGAGTTCCTTTATCTCCATATCCTTACCAACACTTGTCATTTCCTGTTTTGTTGATGTAGGACATCTTCATGGGTATGAGGTGGTATCTCGTAGTGCTTTTAACTTGCATTTCTCTAAAGACAAATGATATGAAGGGTGTTTTCATATGTCTGTGTGCCACCTGTAGACCGGCTTTTAGAAATCGGTCTATTCAGCTCTTTTGCCTACTTTTAAGTTCGATTATGTGGCATTTTTTGTGACTGTTGTTTTAGTCATATGACTTTACAGATGTTTAATATTAGTCTCTTGCCAGAGGTGTAATAAGAAAATATCTACTCCCACATGTTGGGTTGACTATTCTTGTGGGATTTTTCTCTTGACATGTAGAAGCCATTTCAATCTGACGTAGTCAAGCATATTTAATTGTATATTAGTTTCACTTACCCAAGAGATTGAGTCTCCAAATATGTATGTTTTATTATTATTACTGTTATTCTTATTCTTGCCGCCAGTGTTATTACTGATGCTGGGTGCTGGCACTACCAGTCCACAGATCATAGAGGCCATTTTTCCTTTCTTTCTTTCTATTTTTTTTTTATTTGATAGAAAAGAAAGAAATTGAGAGAAGAGAGGAAGATAGAGGGGGGAGAGAGAGATTGATACCTGCAGACCTGCTTTACTAGTTGTAAAGCATACATACCCTGCCCCCACAGATGGGGAGCAAATTATCAAACCCTGGGTCATTGTACATGATAACATGTGCACTCAGCTAGGTGTGCCTCTGCCCAGCCTTTCAAATATATTTTTTATGTTAAGATCCCTGAAGAGGGATACAGATGTTTTCTATGCAGTTCATACTTTCAGATCTAACAACTCGATCTTTGATCTATTTTGATTTCTTTTTGGTGTATGATAGCAAGCAGTGGATGAGTTTCTGTTTGTTTTATATGACTCTAGTTTTCCCAGAACCATTTATTGAAGAGGATTTCTTTGTTGAATCATTTTGGGCCCCGATATTTGTCTTATTTTTGATGTATCCTCCAGTTCTTTGCATTCCAATGCTATGAAATCCCCTGTTGTATGAATATATTCAAGGGAACTTGACTACTGTAGTTCCCTCTCCTTATGGTTTGCTTCTTTTACAGCAAATGGAGTTCCTCCTCTCCTTCTATAATCAAGTCGAAAGACCTTTGTCTATGCTAAAATAATTGTCAACTTTGCTTCTCAGAAATTTATCACTGGAGAGTTCTGAGGAGACATTTTTAAATTGAGTGTTATGTGGGTGACCTGAAAGATCATGACACATTTCTTTTTTGCTAATAATAAAACGTGAATTTTTATTTACTTATTTATTTATTGGGGGTTTCCAGTTGACAGTAAAATGGTTTCCAGTTGACAGTAAAACGTAATAGTTTGTATATGTATATGTATAACATTTCCACATAACGATACAACTCCCCACTAAGTCCTCCTCGGCCATCACGTTCCAGGACCTTAACCCTCCCCCATGACACATTTTTGCATAGAAGAAATATGTCGTGACTTTTCAAACTACCCAATAATAATATTGCGTACATAAGCATTGTAATAGACATTCATGGCAAGTGGAATTTACATGGATTATGGGTTTTTATGGGACTTGGCCCTGTAAGATGAATCTGCTATTTCCTTTTGCTTATGTAACATTATACGAATTACTTTTTAATATTTTATTATCTTTATTTATTAGATAGAGAGAGCCAGAAATGAAGAGGCTAAGGGGGAGATAGGATAAGAGGGGGAAAAACGACACTTGCAGCACTATTTCACCAACACCTTTGTTGTTTTACTGTTGTTGTAGTCATTATTGTTATTGATGTCATCACTGTTGGATAGGACAGAGAGAAATGGAGAGAGGAGGGGAAGACAGAGAGGGGGATAGAAAGATAGACACCTGCAGACCTGCTTCACCGCCTGTGAAGCGACTCCCCTGCATGTGGGGAGCCGGGGTTCGAACCAGGTTCCTTATGCCAGTCCTTGTGCTTTGCGCCACCTGCGCTTAACCCGCTGCGCTACAGCCCGACTCCCGCTTTAAATATCTTAAAGTAAGTCCTGCACTCAATCATTTGTAGTATTCACCTGACTTAATGATGAATTTTAGATTCCCTGAGACATCATTTTGTTTGTTTCTGTGAGTCTGTAAACAGCATGTGCTTTCATTTAAAAAAAATAGATTTTAGCAGAAACAGTGTTCATATTGTTATTAATTTAAGAGACACAATTTGCTTATTACATTTCTTCAGAGTCCTATTTTTGTTGAACACCTGTAACTAGATATTACACAGAATCATTGTCACTTAGTGAATCAGTCTTTTTTTTTCTTCTTTTTAAATGTATATTTCTCTAACCAACAAGTGGAGGATATGATGATTAAATACTTATCTGAGACATCTGAAATAATTATCATCTGGACCACTGTATCTAAAAAGGTAAATTTTATTACATATTATGTTATGAATGCAATGTTATCTCATCCTTAATGCATTCTGAATATTATCTACAGGAAAAGACACTCCATAGCTGCCTATTTTAAGGCACTTTTCCATCATGTTTAAATGAAATCCCCTGGAATGATTATGTGTGAATAATTCAGAAAATTGCACCATGTCTGGGGTTTTAAAGCCACACATTAAGATCCAATGTGAGTTGATGATATCGTTTCCTATGTACTAGGTATATTTTAGAAATATTTCTGAACCGTGTTGATATAGTGAGGACTTGACATGTCTTGCTTTCATTTTCAGTGCCACTTAAAACAGCATTCTATAAACTTAAATATTTATGAATCCTTTCCCCAGACATTAAACAGGAAAAATTTTAATATGGAATAACATATAGGCATATATAAGTATAAATAAATCACTGGCCTCAAACTAGCAATCACACATTATATTACTGTGTGTTTGTAATATTTGTAGCTGATTAGTATTCTATGGCTGTATCATATTAATATGACATCAGTGTGTAAGCATTTATTTAAATGTATTTATTAATCATAACATAATGTGTGTATCTTTTCACTTCTCTACCATTACTCATTAAAAAAAATATTTTGATATGCAGGTAGATCCAAGTTATTGTCTGAGGAGATGATGTCATGGCTGGAAAAGGACCAGAAAGCTGGATCAGGGAAGAGAGTAGCTCCCTAGTATGGCAAAGGGGTATAAATATTGTTGACTATAAACCCCATAAATTTGATGTGATCTGGGGCCCATATTCAGCTTAGGAGCCTATGTGACCTCTGCATCCCTGTAAATCTGAATTCACATTCTGTGGTCATGAGTAGGAACGTTCCAAGCTGCCCCAGTTTCAGGACCCATCTTCCTCAGGTGGAACATAGAGTATGTTGTCCAGCCTCCCTTCAGAGGATGGAACATTCTCTATCATTGTTGATCCATGTTGAGGGCAAGGTCCTATGGAGTCCCTCAAAGGGATCTATTGTGTTGTTCCTAATAGAGATGACCAGTAACAATGGAGAGAGGGATTTATTCGAGGTCTAGGCCCATCATGTCTGTTTAGGAATCTCAGGACGCCCTGACAAGGGCTCCAGCTGATGGGTGGCCTGATAGTGACTAAAGAGTCATCGTTAAAGTATGCCAGTCTCTTGCCCTTATTCAGCTTTTGCAGTCCTTGCTTTGATGAGGTTAGCTTTGGAGTGAGTGTGAGAACTGGAATAGGAAGTAGGTGAGGAGGGTATCAAAGTCTAAGTAGACATGATTTCATTATGAACTTGATACTGACTCACTACAGACTATTGTGTATTTTTGCTTTCAGGTATATATTTTGCCCAAATTTATTCATACATGTGAACATATGCTCAATCTCACAGGATCTGGTCTATTCTAGGTTTTGAGACTTTGCTAGGAAGCGAACCTCCTGGAATGGAATTAGAGAATACTATGAAAGGAAAGGTCTCACCCAAGTTTCAGGCTCAGTGGGAAAAAAGAAAAAGAAAAAAATAAACTAGTGTAGCCACAGGCTCTTTGGAATATAACTAAAATATACCTACTACCTATCTACAAAATGGAGAACCCCCAACTCTTCATCTGCACTATTCCAGCCTTTAGGTCCATAATTGGTCAATAATTTGTTTGGCTTTGTATGTTAACTCTCTTGTCAACCACCAGGTTCCAGATGCTAGCATGATGCAGTCTAGACTTCCCTGGACAGACAATCCCACCAATGTGTCCTGGAACTCCATTTCCCCAGAGCCCTTCCCTAGTAGGGAAAGAGATAGACAGGCTGGGAGTATGGATCAACCAGTCAACACCCATGTTCAGAGGGGAAGCAATTACAGAAGCCAGACCTTCAACCTTCTACCTCCAACAATGACCTTGGGTCCATACTCCCAGAGGGTTAAAGAATAAGAAAGCTATCAGGGAAGGGGATGGGATACAGAGCTCTGGTGGTAGGAATTGTGTGGAGCTGTACCCCTCTTATCCTATGGTTTAGTCAATGTCTCCTTTTTATGAATAAAACATTTAAAAAACTATAAAAATTATTTTATGTCTTGAAAATTTCTTTTGTTAAATAAGTTCAAGATTTCATTTTCTGCTATTACACAGTTCTAAGGAACGTCCCATTTTGTCACTCAGAATTAACCTCTGCTCCAATGACCAGTTCACAAACCTCAACCTCGTAAGTAGAAAAGTTTTTAATCAAATCCATGAAATCGGTAATCCCAGAATATTTCAAATGGTCATCATAATGCCAGGTATGTCCAAGTATATTAAAGTAACAACAAGAAAACTCCCTAATATATCATTTCATTCAAATAACAGGACATGAACACATATACATTCACACTATAAAGCAAATGTTCATCAGAGCGTTATCTGAGTAAAATCCAGTAGCACTAAACTATGTCACTCTCCCTCTCCCTCTCCCTCTCCCTCTCCCTCTCCCTCTCCCTCTCCCTCTCCCTCTCCCTCTCCCTCTCCCTTTCCCTCTCCTCCTCTCCCTCTCCCTCTCCCTCTCCCTCTCCCTTTCTCTCTCTCTCTGTCTCTCTCTCATATGCCCTAACATGTATATGTTTTTCTAGTAAAAGGTTTCAATTTATCTGACAATCATGCTTTCTCCTCAATTCTTTGTTGTGATAATGTGTGACAGATTGTCTTTGCAAATGGGGGGAAGCAAGCATCAGACCTTCCCATTCCCCCTTTCCCGCATAACAGTTTGAAACTGTACTCTTAAAAATTAAACTGAATATTTTAATTTGAAACTTGGAAATCTGATTATTATGAAACCAACTCACATTACAGTCAGATACATTTTCCTTAGAAGATGATACAATTTACACCAAAGTAAAATACTCTGTGGTCTTAGAATATGATGGAGGAGGAGGACCTAGGTGAAGAGTGGTTAGATTGTTATGTAGAAAACTGAGAAGTGTTACACCTGTACAAAGTATCTATTTTACTGTCGACTGTAAACCATTAACTCCCCCAATAAAAGAGAAACATTTTTTTTAAAAAGATGATAAAATATATACACCTAAGAGTTTTCAGTTGAGTACCCAATCTGGCATGCCTTATCTTAATATTGCCCTGGGTGCAAAGAATACATGTCTTCCTGTTTATTTATTTTTTTAAGGTGAAATGAAACCCATAGTTTTTCCATTGAACTTTTTGAACATTAGTATTCTTTATCAACTATTTGAAAACCCAACTTTAAATCTGTAATGTATATTCACAGTTGTTGAAATGCATAGCACATTAGCAGTGGAGCTCAAGGTGACACACTGTGCTGTATAAATTTCATTAAGGCTATTTTCTTCCTTAAAAACTTTCATGTACATCTGGCTCTAGCAGGATGGTTATTGTTTTGATTTTTGCCTCAGTGTTTTTGTTATCTTCCCATCACCTCATGGTCTCCATGGAGGTATTTTCAGACCATCTTTCAGCTACTTTATCATCCTCAAAAGCTTTGAGCTCAAATCTCCCAAGCAGATTATTAATAAGTTCATAACTTTCTTCCTGAAAATATTATGTTAAATTTTGCTTATGGCAATTTTTCTTTCCCCGAGTATTCACCATTCCTCCCCCACCATTGCTGCCACCTTTATCTACT
The DNA here is from genome assembly GCF_950295315.1 of Erinaceus europaeus. NCBI lineage: Eukaryota > Metazoa > Chordata > Mammalia > Eulipotyphla > Erinaceidae > Erinaceus > Erinaceus europaeus. Next base: position 91,671,495 of record NC_080175.1, read on the forward strand.
CATACGACTTTTAAAATTTTATATAGTTTCACATTTCTTGCTTACTGATTTTCAATCCTCCCCCCATTCCATTCTATACCCTCCAGCCTGCTGGCTATTTCAGTTTATTTTATTTCTCTGCTGTCTGTTCCTCTAGGAATTAAAAAAAAAAAAAAAAGATGATGCAGCACAGGTTTAAAACCTGAAAGAATAAATATTGTAGAATTTTTCTGCTTCCCAGATTTCTTGATATTTGTTGTAGTAGAAATTTTATGTAAAGTCTCCATGTTTACAGAACATGTCTGGCTGATTGTTAACAGGTGTCCAGAAAGTAAGGGGTCCGGCTCTCCATTTGTCACAACTCCCCCCACCCACGAAGGCAGAAGAAGTGTAAAGAGCATCAGACTGCGATCTAATGCAAAATGCACAGCACAACTCTAACCTCTGGCTACTTCCCAGAACTGTTTGGTTTTGTGCACAATACAGTGATCCCAATATTTCTTAAGGTATCAGAGAATTGTACCTGCTAAACTACATTCAGATAAAAACTATTATAACCCGGTCTTAACACATTCTTGTCTCCCATACCTTGAACATAATTTGTGTTTTGAGAACTCTTCCTATTGTGTTTACCTAAAAGCAGTTTTGACCTACCTGTTCCTTTTGATGTTTTTATTAATAAATACCCTGTCTTCAGTTCTGCTATCCTCCTAGACTCTAGAGATAAACGACGAAGTGACAGAAGTTATTTTCTCTCAACCCTGAGAAGTGTAGGTGTCAGGGTCCTGGCATCTGGCTAAGGATCTCTACTTACAGATTAGCTATAATTAATTAAATCCCCAAGAAAACACTTATTTTAAAAAAACTTTATTACATATTTATTTTATAGTATACGATAAGGCAGCGAAATTAGAGAGAAGGAAGATAGGGAGAGAGAGAGGCAGAGAGACACCTGTAGCATTGCTTCACCATTTGTGAAGCGTTCTCCCTGCAGGCAGAAACAGGCAGAAACTGTGGATCCTTGTGCATGGTAGTACCAGCATTGACCCTGATGTGCCATCACCCAGTACCTAAGAGCAAACATTTCTGTTTTAAAAATGATTGACAATATTTTGGTATTAGAGGAGGGACAATTCCATACAATTCCTACCACTAGAGTTCCATATCCTTTCTCCTCCACTGGAAGTTTCCCTATCCTTTAGCCCTCTGGGAGCATAGATCACTATGGGGAGCACAAAGTGGAAGGTCTGGCTTCTGTAATTCCTTCTCCACTGGACATGGACATTGGTAGGTGGATTCATACTCCTAGCCTGTTTCTATCTTTCTCTAGCCTGTTTCTGTCTTTCCCTAGTGGGCCAGGGCTCTGGTGAGATAGAGTTCCAGGACACATTGGTGAGGTCATCTGCCCAGGGAAGTCAGGTTGATGTCATGGTAACATCCACAACTTGGTGGCTGAAAAGCCTTAAGATATAAAGCAGAACAATTTGTTTAATAATCAGGAACCGAACGGTAAGAGTATAGCAGATGAAATTTGGGGTCTTCATGTTGAAAGAAGTGATTGTGTATGACAGACTTTTAAATGTTGGGGACACAAACTTGGCCTGTCACCTCCCCCAATACAGTATGACAGCGCTAGAGTTGTGATGAAAAAATAATTCACTTTCAAGAAAAATCTTCATTTAGAGATTGCCTTTAAATTATCTTAAATATTTGCATACTAAACTGATCAAAGCTTCTCATAGAAAATACAGTAAACACTGACCTATAAGTTAGATTTACATAATATCTAAATTTTGGCTGTGAATCAAAGTAAAAATAGGTTATATTGAAAAATGAATTATTTAGATGTAAAATTACATCATTAATAATTACCTGGATATTGAATTCAATCCTTATTTAACTAATTCCATAAGACCAAAAATGATTGATAATGAAGTTTGGAGTCTATATAGTATATAGATTATATGGTTGTGTATACTATTTCCTGTTAAAGTATTGTAATTTGATATAAACAATATATGCATCCTTTAAAAAAAGACATATAACATTACAGGTATTCAAAATGTAAAATTCTAAATTATTAGATACTTTTTATTCTGTCAACAATAAACAATAATATTAATAGCGTTAATTGACATTACTAGAGGCATTTAAGATATCTAATAAAACATTCTAAAATCTCAAAAATTCAATATACCATTGGACATATTCAAAAATTTTGTAAAATTTATTATTTAAAATTGACTTTAGTATTCATTATAAGAATGCCATCAATAACAACAATAATAAAGATAAGCCTGTTCATTTTCTAGGTCTTTCTGAAGCTAATTAGATGTCTCTTAAGTCACCTTGCCTCTTATATTTTTCATTTATTTTAATATCAGTTTTATTTTTGAATAGTTTAATTCAATTTAAAGTACAGTTAGCTGGCCTTTTTCTTTAGCTGCATCTAATATACAGCTTCTTCAATCCATTTAATATAATATTGTATTATATTGTAATATATTGTATATAATATATGCATTATATTATCTATTTTATTATATAGATACATAGCTTATTACATCACTTCACATATTTTCTTTTTAAATATTTTAAATATCCCTTTATTAAAGCCCAATATATAACTAATATGCTGCATCTGAATTTTAACATTTGAAATATTCCTATGTTTATTTTCTAGTGTATATACTTCTACAATGCTAATTCACCTTCTTTGCTTGTGATTGAATCAACTGTTCTATAAATTTTAGTTATCAAATCCCTCTGAACTTTTTCTTAGTAACTATTTCAGGTCAATATGAAGTTTATTTCATGGTCCTTTGCTGGTTGTGTGAAATCAAGTTCACTGAGAGACTATTTTTAAATGGAATCATTAAAGCCAGTGAGGTAAGTCAGCCAGTAGAGCACACTACTGACATTCATGAGGCATCAGGTTCAAGCTAGTCGTTACATATGCCAGAGCAGTGCTTTGGACCTTTCCAGAAAACACACAAATACATTGTTATAAAATAAAAGCATTTCTGTTTGGAGATTATATATTTGGAACTGTAAGATTTACGGCATGTATATATTTGGGCCTGGGCAATGGCACACCCAGTAGAGTAAGTTTCTTTGAGAAGATATATATATATATATATATATATCTTGTGTGCCAGAACTAACTGTAACCCAATTCAATAAAGCTATCAGAACAAATTTAGAGCGTAAAACAAAGTGTGAGGGAGGTAGGGTAGTGACATATCCAGCTGAGCGCACGTATTACCATGTGCAAGGACTCACGTTCAAGTCCCCCATCCCCACATTCATCAGGAGCTTAATAAGCAGTGAAGCTGAGCTGCAGGTGTCTCACTCTTTCTTCCTCTCTATCTCCTTCTCGTCTCTCAATTTACCTCTGTTCTATGAAATAAAGAAAAACAAAAATGGCCTCTGGAAGGATGAATATGGGATGATCTCAATCTCAATCAGAAGTTCAAAAACAACATCGGAAGTGAAAACACAAGTAGAACCTAAACTAGAATTGGTGTTTTGCACCAAAGTACAAGACTCTGGGGTTGGTTGGTTGGTGGGTGGGGGAGAATACAGGTCCAAGAAGGATGACAGAGGACCCAGTGGGGGTGGTATTCTTATATGGAAAACTGAGAAATGTTATGCATGTACAAACTAGTGTATTTACTGTCAAATGTAAAACATTAGTTCCCCAATAAGGAAATTAAAAATAAAGTAAAATAAATTAATTTAAAAAAAAACTGGAAAAAAATGGCCTCTGAGAGCAGTGGGTTCATCATATAATAACCATGGTAAAAATAATAAATTAATTAATGTTTTAAGTATGCATTTATCTCATGAATTAATATTGACTCTTTGACTTGGAGAACTTTACTTTCAATTAAGATTTTCTTTTCTTTCCTTTTCATTTATCCGGTATCTGTTTATTTACTTTTACTTTTAGCTCTCAGATTTTCCTTTTTTATTTAGCCTTGCCCTGAGGAAAAACATCTTGGGATCTGAGCTTTATGAAAGTCATAATATATTACCTTTTATTGAGTCATTAAAGTTAAGGTCAAATTCATTATATTTTGAAATATGTCTTTAAGATGAAAGCTGCCTTTGAACTACAGTTCTGTAGAAAATTTTCAGACTGGCTTTGTTATTATTCACTAGAGTCTTAATTCATGGGCACATTTTTTTTAAAGACTTTTCTGCCTGAGGATATTTATTTATTTATTCTCTTTTGTTGCACTTGTTGTTTTATTGTTGCAGTTATTATTGTTGTTGTTATTGATGTTGTTGTTGTTGGACAGTACAGAGAGAAATGGAGAGAGATGGGGGAAGAGAGAAAGGGGGAGAGAAAGACACCTGCAGACCTGCTTCACAACTTGTGAGCGGTGGGGGGGGGGGGGGGCTCGAACCAGGATCCTTATTCTGGTCCTTGCGCTTCATGCCACCTGCGCTTAACCCTCTGCGCTACCACCCGACTCCGTAATGGGTACATATTTAAACACTAAAATTAATTAATTTTTAAAAGACATTTATCTGAAGCATAATTCATGAAATTTAGGCCAGCATACCATACGTTACAGTTTAATGTTTTATAGGCGGTTTCCTAGGAAAAGCATTTCCTTGTTGGTGAAAGGTAAGAAGAAATAGGTTTGTATCTGATTTATAGATTATTTATGGATGTTTTTGTAATAAACATTGCTCATGAAGACTAAAAGTTGCTTTTTACTTTTTAAGAAGTTATAACTCTTTGCAAGTGGCACGTATCTGAGGCCTTACTGAATATAAACCAAGGGTGCATAGGCCTTCTAAGACAGGCATGTACACCTCCAACATCCCATTAATTCACTTCCAGGTAAGAGGTCAATATGAATTATTAATTATATGCCCAGTTCTTCAGTTTTTCTTCTAAAACTAGCAGCATGCATTCTACCATGGCTATAGCTCAGAATAATTAGGACCCCGTGGCACACTATGCTTTACATGCTTAGGATTCTTTTTGAAGAGAAGTGCTGGTTGAAAGTATAAGTCTTGATAGCATGCAGACTAGCATTTTTACAGTGAAATAAATATAAAGATTCATCATGGCTTTTAAAATGTTAAGTTACATATTATTAATTGAATACTGAATTCAAAATCCTTTTTTTCTTTCTTTCTTCCTTTCTATTTATTTATTTCCTTTTGTTGTCTTTGTTCTTTATTGATGTAGTTATTACTGTTGTTGTTATTAATGTCGTCGTTGTTGGATAGGACAGAGAGAAATGGAGAAAGAAAAGGAAGACAGAGAGAGGGAGAGAAAGACACCTGCAGAACTGCTTCACCGCCTGTGAAGGGACTCCCCTGCAGGTGGGGAGCTGGGGGCTCGAACCGGAATAATTACGCTGGTCCTTGCGCTTTGTGCCACCTGCACAAGGTGGCACAAATCCCTCTTCTTTCTTTTTCTTATCTTTGTGGGACAATAAATTCCACATGCATCCCTCTGGGTAAACTTTGGTACAGAGAGAGAGAGAGAAGGAGAGAGAGAGGGAGAGGGAGAGGGAGAGAAACAGACAACTCAGCATCAGATTCCTTTTTTTCCATAGCAACTCCCATGTGGCACTGCAGTACTAACAGAGATCAGGTGCGTGGTGATGTGGGAACCTTATCTAAAGAGCTAACTTCTCTGGCTCAGAATTCAAAATTCTTTGGGAAGTAGTCAGATAACAAAAGTTAGGTTTTATCTGTCTTAATTTATTACCTAACTCCTCTTTTGTCAAAATAAAAATAAAAAAAAAGAAGTCTAGGAGACAGTTTGTCCACTAGGACGTGTCTTAACATGCTAGAAGCCCCAGGCTAGAGACACAGTATTCCCTGAAGTTCTGTGGATGGTAGAAGAATGCTGTTCCCCCCTCCCCCTCCCTCCCACTCTCTCTCCTCCGTATTTCTTTATGTATTTTAAAGGGAATGAATAATGAATTAGTAGACCTAAGGATTATTTAATCAACCATGCGTGAGGCCATGGTAGCACAATAAATAATAAAGCAAATGAAACAATAATAACTAAATACCATGACAAAAAAAAAAGTGGTTTGCAGTACTAGATATAATGAGGACTTTTTTTTTTTTTATAATCTTCATAGTGTAGAATTATTTTGTCTTGAGGAAAAGTACAGAATATAAGTTAAGTGTAATAAATAATTTGGATATAAACATTTATAAAGAAGTTATATATCGAAGGTACCTTGATAAACCAGAGATAACTGTGCTCAGTGAAGTCAGAGGGTGAAAGACCACAGCTGTATTATTGTTTAACTCAGGTGTGGTACACACAGAATTGAAATGCATGAATTTGAAAAAAAAAAAAACAACCTTTTATTAAAATTAGTGATAGAGATGAACAAGGAAGAGAAATATTAAAAGGAGAAAGAGTGGGAGTCAGGTGGTAATGCAGTAGGTTAAGGGCACATGGTGCAAAGTGCAAGGACCAGCTTAAGGAACCCGGTTTGAGCCCAGGCTCCCCACTACAGGCAGTGAAACAGGTCTGCAGGTGTCTGTCTTTCTCTCCCTCACTCTATCTTTCCCTCCTCCCTCCATTTCTTTCTGTCCTATCCAACAATGACAACAACAATAAAAAAACAAGGGCCACAGAAGTGAATAAAAAAATAAATAAAAATATTTTTTAAAAATAGGTAGTTAAAAAAAGGAGTAAGGGGCTCTTGTCAGTATTGTGTTTAGAGTTTTCATCTACTTGAAAAAATATGTCACAATGATCTTTTATAGTAAGTAGAATATATCTGGAGATATATTCTATCACTAATTTGAATAAAAGTTGGGTTAATATATCCATACCATATAACAGAAAATGAAAAAGCATATGAAAATCAACAGACCTAAATGTAATTATCAATACAATACAAAAGCATAAGATACCTGTCAATGCTTCCTTTGAAGTAATATAGTAGAATAATTAGCCTAATGTATTTAAAGGGAAACATTTAAAAAACACAATCATAGGATAAAGATGAAAACACCAAAAGACAATAGGAAAATAAGCAATGAACACATACTATAAGTTAAATTTATTCTTCTAAGAAAATAGACATTTAGCTTCTAGAAAAACGGTGGACAGCAGCAGCAATTTTATGAAGATAAATGCAGAATTACCCTGATTGCAATGTCTTTATCATAGATGTCCAAACAAATTATGACTTATCAGGTCAAGATTAAGTTAGTTGATAGAGGACGTAGAATGTGTGTTGATGTCTCATTGCTGGATAATTCATTACAGAAGAGCAAACATCAAATCTCTGTACAAACAAGGAGTCTCATCTGTAGATTGGCTTTAGCTAAAATATACTTAATAATATGAATATATATGCATGAAACTATTTAGATGTTCTGTGCATAGATAATTTAGTTACTAGTGCATATTAGGTAACTATTTTGTTTTCTAAGATGAAAGGAATATAATTTTATTGCATAAAATACTCATTTGTGAGAAGTGTGTATTTTAGCAGTATTGCCAAATAACCACAGGGATGTAAGTAGTCCAAGTTTCACATCAGGTTATGGTACCAAACTACAAGAGAATTTTTGCTTAATCATGTGTGATTTTGAAATAATTTCATCTCTTTCCAAAACATCTTCATCTGAAACATGCAGATGATAAAAAATTAATCTATAGTGTTATTGTCATAAACTCCTCTGGAAGGGAAAATATGCAGGCACTTCTTGTCCTCTGTCTATGGGCATATTGATACTATGGAAGAATTCTGGAATTTCTTGAACCACGATGAATACTACCTGTCAATTCTCAAATATTTCTGAATGCTATTTAAGAGTCACATATTATCGACCTGTCAATGCCCATGTTCGGCGGGGCAGCAATTACAGAAGCCAGACCTTCCAGCTTCTGCCTCCCACAATGACCCTGGGTCCATACTCCCAGAGGGTTAACGAATAGGAAAGCTATCAGGGGAGGGAATGGGATATGGAGATCTGGTGGTGGGAATTGTGTGGAGTTGTACCACCTCTTATCCTATGGTTTTGTCAATGTTTCCTACAAAAAATGCATAGAAAAAAATAAATGAAATAAAATTTATTCAGAAAAAAAAGAATTAGATTCTTCATTCTTCATCAGCATAAGCAGATTCATTAGAAGTATGTTATGCTCGGGAATCGGGCTGTAGCACAGCGGGTTAAACACAGGTTGCACAAAGCGCAAGGACCCCTGTAAGGACCCGGGTTCCAGCCCTCAGCTCCCAACCTGCAGGGGAGTCGCTTCACAAGCAGGGAAGCAGGTTTGCAGGTGTCTTTCTCTCCCCCTGTCTTCCCCTCCCCTCTCTATTTTCTCTCTGTCCTATCCAACAATGACGACAACAACAAAACAAAACGGGAATAAATGTTTTTTAAAAAAGAAGTATATTATGCTCTCGGTTAAATAATTTTCACTTTATTAGATCTTCACTGAACTTTAACTAAATGCAAAAGGAAATGGAGAGATTATTAAATGGATAGGGAACCCACCTTTCCATTCTTATTGCTTGGATTTGAACCCTGGCATTGCACATCTGAAAGAACACCAGTGGGTGAATGCTTGTGATGTAGTCCTTAAATGCCTAATTGAAAATGTTGATCAAAGAATGATGACATCTTCTGTGTGTGAGGTCTCAGCTCTGCAAAATAAATAATTCAAATACAAAAGTTTCAGGGTACAATAACAATTACTTGGCCAGTTTTTGTTTTAAAATTGCATAAGGGGCGCCGCAGGTTAAGCACAGGTGGCGCAAAGCGCAAGGACCCGCATAAGGATCCGGCTTCCATCCCCGGCTCCCCACCTGCAGGGGAGTCGCTTCACAAGCGGTGAAACAGGTCTGCAGGTGTCTATCTTTCTCTCCCCCTCTCTTTCTTCCCCCATCTCTCTCCATTTCTCTCTGTCCTATCCAACAATGACGACAACAACAATAATAACTACAACAATAAAAAACAAGGGCAACAAAAAGAAATAAATATATAAACATTTAAAAAATTGCATAAGAATGTTTTATGGATATAATATCTAATTTGATGGTTGCAAATTTTACAAAATATATATATTAGAGACTATTTAGTGTGAAATGTACACATGTCAGAAGACCACTATCATATTAACTATGAATCTGATAAGCTCTATCTGTCACAAAGTATTTCTTATTTTTCTTTTTACATCTAAAGTTTATTTTTTGAGTACTACAGTTTATGCATAACATTTTGTGTGAAAGGCATGTGGAAAACATTATTTCAGTGATAGAACCTGCACTTTGAAATACTGAAAGGTTTACGAAATATAATACCTTAACTGTCAGGGCACATTGGCTATGTTTAAAATTAAAAAAACTAATTTCCTGTTTTTTACATGATAAGACTAAATCACTAATAGACACTACTCACATAGACTTGTCAGTGTACTGTGGACCACTTTGGTATCTCAAGACTAAAATGGCATGTAACAAGTAAGGTAGGGTCAATTCAGTACAGTATTAGACTGAAGATATAGAATAAGTAATTTATTACTATTATTATTTATTTATTTATTCCCTTTTGTTGCCCTTGTAGTTTTATTGTTGTAGTTCTTGTTGTCATTGTTGTTGGATAGGATAGAGAGAAATGGAGAGAGGAGGGGAAGACAGAGAGGGAGAGAGAAAGACATACACCTGCAGACCTGCTTCACCGCTTGTGAAGCGACTCCCCTGCAGGTGTGGAGCTGGGGTCTTGAATGGGGATCCTTAAGCTGGTCCTTGCGCTTTGTGCCACATGTACTTAACCCGCTGCGCTACCGCCCTACTCCCTGAATAAGTAAATTTTTAAAGAATTTCAAAGGAACTGCTTCACTAAGTAGTTTATCTTATGAAAAAAGAGATGATTTTGTTTGTCTTTAAATAGATATTCAGATAAATATGTGCCTTTTCCCTTGATTGTAAATTCTTATCAAGCAATATTTCCATTTTGTTTATAGTTTCTTTCTACTCAGGTTCCTTCCACAATGTTCAAAGACAATATTTACAATAAGCTTTCTCCAAACTTAAAAATGCCTTAATTGTCAGCCAATGTTATTTCCATTTTCTTGGGCCCTCTGAACTCAATACACTATTACAGCTGTTTGGGCATTGACAGTTTTTGTGTCCTCTCCCTTCCTCCCCCGCCCCTGTGGACATTACTCTCATATTTCCAGGTTTCAACATAGAATCTTTTTAACCTTAAAATGAAGGTCAATGTCCTAGCCATAAAACAAGTGTACAGTTCAATAATGGTAATCCTATGACAAGTTAACTTGATACGGTTTAAGTATGCTGCTTTCTGAGGATTTGATTAACTATATGCTACCTCAAGAACAGACTGGGCCGTGTCTCCTTTGGGGAATTCCTAATAAATATTCAGTTAAGCTTGGGGTAATTTATCAAAAGGTTGTACTTCTCTGACAAACACTTGGTGTATTAACATTCTATGGTGTCAATTAAGGACGCAGTCATATTGTATAACTTCCTGGAGTTGAGGTTGATATCTTCTTCAAAACAGTGATAAGTCCAGTCAGGAAAACTTAAATGTAAAGATGGCCACTTCATCTGTACTTTTGACAATTATCTGTTTTCACAAGGCGTAAGCTCATGAATATTATTACCAAGAGTAAGTTCTGCATGATTCCATTCATTGATGAATTAACTGTATTGTTAAATCATGCATAATACAATTAGATACATACACATTTCTAGTAATTGGTCATTATTACATTATTGAAAATAGGTGCAATATTATTCATAATAGAAAATTTAGGGAGTCGGGTCATAGTGCAGCAGGTTAAGTGCACCTGGCACAAAGCACAAGGACAAGCATAAGGATCCTGGTTCTAGCCCCAGTTCCCCACCTGCAGGGGAGTCACTTCACAGGCAGTGAAGCAGGTCTGCAGGTGTCTATCTTTCTCTCCCCCTCTCTGTCTTCCCCTCCTCTTTCCATTTCTCTCTGTCCTATCTAAAAAGAAAAAAAAAAAAAGAATATTTAGCATAATATTAACCAATTTTCTGGTTTTTTTTATTTAAAAAAGTCAAATATGTAACTGATAAACAATGTGACAATAAGTAGAGTGGTATTATATTAAATAGATAAATATGTGATTGACATATTCTTAGACATGTAGAGACTATTTATATGTAGAGAAACATCTATCAAAGATAATTGCATCAATCATCTAATGGTTCATCTAAGAAATTCTAAAATCAGATACATCAAAACTCCTAACTGGGACTATCAATATTAGAAAATTTTCTTAAGTTTTCACCAGAGAACAAATCTATGTAAGAAAAAATGCTTAGTACAATATTTTACCCATTTATTCATATTTACTTTACATATTTGGTAAGAAGAATATTAAGAATTTGGTTACTGGGAGTCAGGGGATAGTGCAGCGGGTTAAGCGTAGGTGGCACAAAGAGCAAGGACAGGTCTCAAAGGATCCTGGTTCCAGCCTTGGCTCCCCACCTGCAGGGGAGTCGCTTCACAGGCGACTCCCCTCTCTGTCTTCCCCTCCTCTCTCCATTTCTCTCTGTCCTATCCAACAACAATGACATCAATTAGAACTACAACAATAAAACAAGGTCAACAAAAGGGAATAAATAATAAATAAATATTAAAAAAAGAATTTGTTTACTAAATCAATAAGTAACAGAACTATAGAGACCAAGGACTGTGAGACCAGGGATTATTTCCCCTAAAACTGATTCACATTGCTCTTCAATTCTCCACTTTCATAGTTAATAAAAAATAATTTGTATTATCACATGGGTATTTCATGTAACTACCTAATTATATGCACTTATTCTAATTATAGATCATAATCAGTACAGGTAATTACTATGTTAGTGTATTTAATTATATAGCTGAGCACTTCATGCATGCAAAAGTACTTTGCACACTTAATATATGCTGCACAATAAGCAATTATTCTTAAGTTTTTATCAAATTAAACTCTTGAAACCAACAACAAATTAAAAATAAATTTAGGTTTTAGTAATGCTTGTTTAAAATAAAAACTGAGAGGACTGATGTACCTCTTAAGGAAAGAATTGTACTCATTGAAATTTAACTTAGAACTATTTTCAATTCATAAAGGTGTATTAAGTGTGAATAACATAAAACATAGGAGTTTTAAGTTATTGCTCGGTGGTTTGGTCATTTTACTCGTTGTAGGTATGTATGTGAATATAAACTTAACTGGTAAGAATGATTAGAACGCTTTATGAGTCAGAGACAATCTCGTGGAGAAGGTGGTAACAGATGGAGTAGAATGTGTTAGAGCCTGGATTAGTAAGTCTCTGGTGCCCATCTGAAGGCAGAAAACTACTTGAGCAGCGGAACAATGATGTGGGTGCCTCTCCTTCTCTCTGCTTCTGTCTCCCATTCTCCCTCTCTCGCTCTCTGTTAAAGAAAGTGGGGAGAAAATAAAGGAAAAAATGACTGTTACAAGCAATGAGTCATCATACAGGCACTAGTCCTTACTGGTAAACAACAACATAATCAAACAGACAGCCGCATATGCATTCCCACATATTTTTATGATTAAGTCATTAATAAGTGACTGTAATTGTTGCTGCCAACATAAAGAATCTGTTATTTGCTGCTATACTGCTGTATGTTTGGAATAAACGGGCCAGGAAATGGTAACACTTCGTGTTAAACAAACAAATATTTATAGACTTTAAGAAAGCTATCATGGTAACTTTTTTTCTAGTCACACCAGATTCATAAAGTACATATCTAGTTCTATTTTTATGTAAATATATACATATATATATAATGAATTATGCCCAGGTGATTTTTAGAGTACTTGAAATATTTACAACTAGATTATTGGTCTTGAACTTATATTACTTACTTATTTTTAATATTTAGAAAATATCAGATAGACTGGTTACTTTAAAATTGAAATAGAATACTACTAATAAATTGCATTGAGAAATCTACCTATGAGTAAATTAGGAGCTTAGAAAAAAAGAGTATTATATCTACAGCATTCATTTCTAAAATGTGGGTAGGACAGAGGGTGGTGACTATGTAATTATGTAAAAGCTGTAATAAACAATAAGCACTTTTTTTTTTTTTTTTTTTTTTTTACCAGAGCACTGTTCAGCACTGGCTCTGGCTTGCGGTGGTGCAGGGGATTAAACCTGGGACTTTGGAGCCTCAAGCATGAGAATTTATTTGCAAACTAGTATACTATCTACCCTCCACCCTTTGATAAACAATTTGTTTTGCAGTTTATCTCAAAATTATGTGTTTTTATTTATTATTTATTTTATTCATTCATGTTATTATTATTGCCATCTTCTTCTTCTTCTAGTGTTTGCCCTTCTTCTGTAGCCAGTCAACAGCGTCAGGTTGAGCCTGATGTAAAGTTTCGAGACCTCCTTTGAATTTGGAGAGGTGGCAGTCATTGACTATGTGGGTCATAGTCTTTCTGGAGCCGCAGGGGCAGTTCGGGATTATTGCTATCAAGCTTATTTCTAAGATTTGGTGCCTGTGCAGTGAATCTACCACTCCTGGTAGTCATTTTCTTTTACCTTAACCATGGAAGAGAGGAACTGAGAAAGAAAGGAGAGATAGAGAAGGGAAGAGTGCTCAAGGACCCAAGTTCAATCCCCTGCTCCCCACCTGCAGGGGGAAAAGCGTCAGGAGTGGTGAAGTAGGGCTGTGGTTGTCTCTCTGTCTCTCTCCCTCTCTACCTCCTCCTTCTCTTTTGATTTCTGTCTGTCTCTAGCCAACAAATAAATAAAGATAATAAAATTTTAAAAAGAGAGAGAGAAGGAAAGAGAAAGAAAGATACATGTAAACCTGCTTCTCCACTGTGAAACATCCCCTCTGCAGATGGGGGCTCTAACCCTGGTCCTTCGGTGTGATAATGTGTGCCTCAACTGGGTGTGCCGATGCCTGACACCCTGGGTGTGCTTTTTAAAAGGTATGATCCGACAGTGCTTAGTTTAGAAGCAATTTTAACTATTAATATTGAAATGTTGATCATAAATTTAGAAATTGCTTTGATGGAGTGATAAAGATTTATATTTTCAAGTGTATATGACATGCTTACCACTTAAGATTCTAAAAATGCTTTTTTTTGTTTTTCTTCTGTCATGATTGGAAGTCTGAATTTTCTAATTATAAATATGTATTTCGTCTCATCTATTTTTTTTTTCCCATGAGGGCACTTTTTATTCTATTTATCATTCTGGAATGATCTGAATTTTTCCATCCTCTCAGCTGGATTCCCTGTGTTTTCCATCTGCCTCATAGGTTTTGCTCTTTGAGACTACCCTTGAAGATTCTTTTGTACACTCCCAGAGACCACAACCTATGTTTTTTCATCATTAGTGAAAATCCTTCTCATTTGAAGCAGATTTTAGCAACAAGTTTTCCTTCTTGACCTTATCAAATCTGCATACTGAACAGAAGGCTCATTTTTTTTCTCCCTCTGGTATCAACATATATTGAGCATACAGGATTTTCTTCTGCTCACACAATTCACACTTGTAGCTCTGTATAGGATTAAGAGAATCGTGTACATTAACATAAATTCTGAGAAAACAAATTGTTGAGGTCTTATTGGAGAGTAGTCAAATTAAAAGTTGTTAACTTCATGATTATATCATTAGTTGTTTTTTTTTAATCCTTGTTTCTTCAGGAAAATGTTTTATTGATAAGTAATTGAATTAATGACACTGGCTTTAAATAGAGATCAAAAGAAATAGCATTTTAGCACTTCAGCGAAATTTAACGATAATTAGCTTTTGTATCTCCTTAGAACATGTGGAGGATACTGTTTTCAGCTGACTCAGGGTATTCTGCATCCAATAATTATCCTCCTTTGCATTTAAGAATGAGACACTGAGTTTTATACTATTAGAAGATATTTCTTAATACCCAGTTACTTTTACCTGAACTTCTAATATATGCACTTCATGTAGAGCTCTAGACTGTTGTGTTCTGAAACTTTTTAATTTTGGGAGACTTGATAAAGTGATTACTTAAGGGGCTAGGCTGTGGTGTACCTGGTTAAGTGCATATATTACCATGAACAAGGACCTGGCTTCAAGCCCCTGGACCCCACCTGCAGGTGGAAGCTTCATGAGTCGTGAAACAACACTGCAGGTGTCTCTCTGTCTCTCTCCTCCTCATTTGTCTTCTCTCTCAATTTCTTTCTTTCTTATCAAATAAATAAATAAAATTGTGAAATATAAATTAGAAAAAGCTTATTTAAGTAGAAGAAAAACTTGATGAATTACCCTTTGAACTGGCTTCTGTAATTGCTTCCCCACTGAACATGGGCATTGAAAGGTCAATCCATATGTCCAGCCTGTCTTTCACTATCCTAGTGGGGAAGGGCACTGGGGAAGCAGAGCTCCAGGACACATCGGTGGGGTTGTCTGTCCAGGGAAGTCTGGTCAGCATTATGCTAGCATCTGGAACCTGGTGGTTGAAAAGTGAGTTAACATACAAAGCCAAACAAATTGTTGCCCAATTATGGACCTAAAGGCTGGAATAGTGCAGATGAAGAGTTGGAGGGCCCTCTATTTTGTAGAAAGCTAGTAGGCAGATTTTAGTTATATTCCAAAGTTCCTTTGGCTATACTAGTGTTTTTTTGTTTTGTTTTGTTTTTTGCCTGAGCCTGAAATCTGATATGCAAGTGGATTTTAATTATTGTCTGTGGAGATGATGTCATGGCTGACAGAAGGACCAGAAAACTGGATCAGGGAAGAGAGTGGTTTCTAAATATGGGAAAAGTGTATAAATATTGTTGACTGTAAACCCCATCAATTTGATATGATCTGGGGCCCATATTCAGCTTAGGAGCCTATGTGACCTCTGCATCCCTCTAGATCTGAGTTCACATTCCATGGTCATAAGTAGAAACACTCCAAGCTGCCCCAATATCAGGACCCATTTTCCTCAGGTGTAGCATAGAGTATATTGTCCAGCCTCCCTTCGGAGGATAGAACATTCTCTACCATTGTAGGGTGTCGCTTGCGGTGAAGCAGGTCTGCAGGTGTCTATCTTTCTCTCCCTTGTCTGTCTTCCCCTCCTCTCTCTTTTTCTCTCTGTCCTATCTAACAAAAACGACATCAATTGTTGGTATGCTTCTAAATTCTGCTTCTAAGACCCCTTCTGTTGCATTGCTTGACATTGTAGTCTATTTACATAATCATTGTATTCATTGGTTTAATCCCCACTGGTTCGATTTTTCCTTCTCCCCACCCCCTATCCTATGTACTTCCTCTTCCTGACACTTCCACCTCAAGAGATAGATATTATATATATAGGACAGGATTGTGATTAGAGATAGCTAGATCAAACTGCATCCCCGCTCATCAATAAAGATTGAACTGAGTTCCCAGCTCAGCCATGAGTTCCTGATCCTCTGTCTCCCGCCTGTGAAGCTAGCCCAGCAAATGGCGCGCTGAACAGGGACTGGCAATCAATGACAACAATAATAACTACAACAACAATGAAAAACAACAAAAGGGAAAATTAAAAAATAAGTTGAAATGATGAAAAATTTGAGATTACAGTACTTCTTGACTTTTATTATCATACTTAATACAACTGGAAGCTAATTAAAAGATTTGACATTTACATTGGTGTCTAAAACGAAACCTGGAATTTTAAATGGCTATATTCCAATCATCTAAATCATGAAAGCAATGTTTTTTCCACAAAGATAAAAAATACATTAATTCTACTGTATTTCATTTTTATTTCAAAACAATAGGGTCATTAGTCAAATCCCAATTTACTTGCAATAAAAGTGGATCATCAATTAAGTGAAAACATAAGATATATTGTGAGAGATGTAAAATAATTTAGCAGTACACAGCAACTATGGGATTTCACTTTGAAAGACAAATCTATAAAGTTATAGTTATGACTATGTAGGATGAGAATTTTATATTAACACAACTGCTATTACAAAACCATAGCACTTAGGTTAGCTATTACAGATGATATAAAATAATGAATAGAAATTAAATTACCCATTGAAATCCTGGGGCAAGATGGTAAGGAAGAACCCAAGGTAAGTGTAGGAATGTTTTGCAAACACTTATTATGGAAAAATGAGAAGTTGTACCCAAGTGTCAACAACTGTAGCTCCAGGTGGAGGAGATAGAATGATAATTATGCAAACATTATTGTGCCTGAGACTCTAAGGCCCCAAGTTCAATCCTCCAAACCACCATAAACTAGAAACGATCAGTGCTCTGGTAGAGAGTAAAGAAAAGAAAAAGGAAAGATAAAAACAATAGATACTCCAATAAAATAATTAGGAAAAAAATAAATTATTTATAAAACTAAAACAAGCAAATAAAATACAGTTATACCTTGACACTTGTCACCTTTAAAACTATTAAATTTAGTATTCAATGTGTCAGCACTAGTTTCACTTTGCACTTTTGAAAACCTGCTTTAGTCAAGATGTCGCCCAAGTCTCATCTCATCCCATCTCATCTCATCTCATCTCATCTCATCTCATCTCATCTCATCTCATCTCATCTCAGAATGAAACAAAAATTGATGAATTAATCTCACTGTCTCTCATAAAGCAGATGCCACATACATACTCCTTATGGGGAGAATGGATTCAGTACTCATCTTTTTGACAACTCATCTTAACCTGTAGAATAATTAATTATGAGTCCCAAGGTATCGTTTCTTCTCCAAAACAGAAGATTCCGGGTGCATCTGGGTGACAAGTCTAGCAGATGGAGACTTGTCTCAAGTGGCCTCCCCCAGGGCTCTGTTCTGGCTCCTGCGCTATTTAATATTTACATCAATGACCTCCCAGAAACTTCTTCAAGGAAGTTCATCTACGCCAATGACATCTGCTGTGCAACTCAGGCATCAAAGTTCGACATCCCCGAGGAAACACTCACGAAAGACATGTATCTGATATCTGATGACTGTAAAAAATGGCGACTAACCCCTAGCACTGCAAAAAACGGTATCATCTGTTTTCCATCTACACCATGCCTCGGCCTCGCGTGAGCTTAATGTGCAGCTTGGCGATACGAGAATCCGACATGAAGCCCAGCCAGTCTATCTTGGCGTTACTCTCAATCACACTCTGTCATTTCACGAACATCTCATAAAAACTGCAGCAAAGGTGGGCGCGAGGAATCACATCATTGCAAGACTGGCCAGCTCCTCATGGGGCGCGAGCGCTGCCACACTGCGATCATCATCTCTGGCATTATGCTATTCCACTGCAGAATACTGTGCCCCAGGATGGTTCCGTAGCCCCCATGTCCACTTGGTCGATTCCAAATTATATTCCTCCATGAGGATCATTTCTGGAACCATCCGTTCCACCCCGGTTCCTTGGCTGCCAGTTCTTAGCAACATCGCCCCACCAGATATTCATCGGGATGCGGCATCATCTAAGTTCATTTCCCACATCTACGCTCGACCGGACCTGCCAATATACGTGGAGATCTTCGCCCACCCTGTGCAACGCTTGACGTCTTGTCACCCAATCTGGTCCCCTATGCCTACACTGAACTTCTCTGTTCCAGTCTCTTGGAAACAGAGTTGGCAGTCAGCTGAGGTCAAGAACAAACACCTCATCACAGACCCCTTCAAGTGTCAACCCGGCTTTGACCTAGCACGTTATGATTGGACCCTCCTCAATCGCTATCGAACAGGACATGGCCGGTGCGCCACTATGTTCCATCGCTGGGGAGCCAGAGAGGACCCGAACTGCCCCTGCGGCTCCAGACATACTATGACCCATAGAGTCAATGACTGCCACCTCTCCAGATTCAAAGGAGGTCTAGAAATTTTACATCAGGCTCAACCTGACGCTGTTGACTGGCTACAGAAGAAGGGCAAACGCTAGAAGAAGAATTGGTTAGTTTGAAATAAATCCTTACAACTACATTTAAAACAAATCTAAATAAGGTTATTGATCCCCCCCATCACTTTGGGTGGTTAGTGGTTTACAGTATAGTTGGATACGATTTTTAAGACACATGGGTACCATTTCTAAACTCCTCAAAATAGGTGTCTACAAAGCACTCTCATTCCCAACCTAGGTCACTGATTTTAGTATATTTGTGTATGTAATGATGTTAAACATTAGCAATTATTATGCTGGGTTAATAATACTATTCAGGTCTTTTTTTGTCATTTTTAAAAAAATTTTTATTTAAAAAATGGAAATACTGACAAGACCATAGGATAAGAGGGGTACAATTCCACGCATTTCCTACCACCAGAATGCCATATCCCACCTCCTCCCCTGATAGCTTTCCTATTCTTTATCCCTTGGACCCAGGGTCATTATGGGGTGAGGAAGGTGGAAGGTCTGCCTTCTGTAATTGCTTCCCTGCTGAACATGGGCGTTGACAGGTCGATCCATATTCCCAGTCTGAGTTTCTCTTCCTCTAGTGGGGCAGATCTTATTTTTCTTTCTAGAATTTTGTCACTGATGTATACATTATTTATACATATATACTTATTCACAGATCTGGGGACTAATGCATGTATGATTTCACCTCTGAGGGCTGCTACTTCATTCAGATAAGGCAGAATTGAAGAGATACCACAGTGCCAGAGACTTTATTGGCACTACAGTAACCTCCATATGATATGACTCTGTGAAACTGGGCTTAGTAAGATGTGTATCTTACTTTCTGAGCTATCCCTTCCTACTTACTTGCTGTAGGAAAAATTTAGTCTCTTTACCCAAAATAATATTTGATAGCTACTAAGAATTTAGTCACATGAAATTTTAACAATATATTATGGCAAATGTATTATTCATTGTACTGTTCTGTTTTAGTGGAATAGCAGTCTTCATACAGATCTCTTTGAAATATTTATATAAAATTATGTGGCCATAATAACACAAAATATTTAGAATATTAATCAAACCATCATATATATTTTTTCATGATTTCAATACTATGGTTCATGTTTACTTCACAGGGCATATTCTTAATCTTTTCCATTGAATCCTAATTGCATTATATCTAAAATACAAAACTTGTGAACATTTACTTTCTTATGGCTGAAATAATATTCTGGTGACAGACACTATAGTGTACTTGAAAGAACAAAACTATCTACATTCAAATATGACTAAAAAGTCATCTCTGTATGGGCTTTTTGAACAGATGGAACTTCAATTTATTCATGTTGAAATTTAAAATAAAGTATATGTATCATATGGCTAATAAGAACTAAAATTTATAACATACAAAAAGTATTCAAAGAAACTTGTATAAGAAAACCTTACATTCTGATTGCATTTATTAGGGAGATAGTAAGTGTTAACTTGTAAAACAGATATTATAAAGTAGACTATTGCTATTTAAGATGGGAAGTGGTACTTTCTACCACTCACATTTTTTTTCTTGATAACACAAACTATGACTTTATTTGGAGATCGAGTCTTTATTTTTTCAAAAAAATATATATTTATAAAAAGGGAACACTGACAAAAACCATAGGATAAGAGAAGTACCATTCCACACAATTCCCACCACCAGAACTCCGTATCCCATCCCCTCCCCTGATAGCTTTCTTGTTCTTTATCCCTCTGGGAGTTTGGACCCAGAGTCATTATGGGGTGCAGAAGGTGGAAGGTCTGGCTTCTGTAATTGCTTCCCTGCTGAACATGGGTGTTGACAGGTGGATCCATACTCCCAGCCTGCCTCTCTTTTCCCTAGTGAGGCAGGACTCTGGGGAAGCAGGGCTCAGGGACATATTGGTGGGGTCATCTGCCCAGGGAAGTCCAGTCCGGTTGGCATCATGTTAGCATCTGGAACCACTTACCTTTTTAGATTCTTTTACACGGGGAAAGCAAGATAGCTCACTTCAATAGCGCACTTATTCTGTCATGAACACAGAGTTCTAGCCTGGTCCCCACTGTACTGAGGGAAGCTGAATTACTTTGCATGGTAAATAGAGCTTATTCTGTATTCAGTCACTAAAATAGGCATAACAAGTCTCTCTATAGAGTTACAAAATTACAGTGTACCAAGACCGGAGTTCAGTTCTCCAGAAGCCTTACAAGAGGTGAAGCAGTGCTGCAGGTATCTCATTTTCTCTTTCCCTCTCTGTTTCTTCCTTCCCTCTCAATTTCGCTTTGTCTCTATCTAAAATATATACATGTATATATATATAATATTTTTAATGAATAGTATGTGTGTGTGTGTGTAGCCACTGTATTTCACAGCAGCTAGAATATCTACTACATTTTTTAAGTTCTAGATGAAGTACATTGTATATGCATCAGACAGAATATCAATATTGTTATAACTAATCTTTAATTTCAGAAATAATTAGATGGTTTAAAAATGTTACCGGGACTTTTATTTTTCCTTTAGTTCCTTACTTATATTATTCTTCATCCTCTTATTAGGTGTATAAATTTTCTTCATGAAGAATCGTAGTGCCATTTGGTATTGCCTACAAAATTATTTATTTTTGCTTGTCAACATTGTTCTTATATAAGGTTTAAAGAAACAAAACAGGGGGTAAGGCGGTGACACAGCGGGTTAAGAGCATGGCGCGAACAGCACGGACCAGTATAAGGATCCCAGTTCAAGGATCCCGGTTCAAGCCCCGTCTCCTCACCTGCAGGGAAGTTGCTTCACAGGTGGTAAAGTAGGTCTGTAGGTGTCTATCTTTCTCTCCCCCTCTCTGTCTTCCCCTCCTTTCTTCATTTCTTTCTGTCCTTTCCAATAACAATGATATTATAATAATACCCACAACAATGATAAAACAACAAGGGCAACAAAAAGGAAAAAAAAATAGCCTCCATGAGCAGTGGATTCATGGTGCTGGCACGGAGCCCCAGCAATAACCCTGGAGGCAAAAAAAAAAAAAGGAGAAAAGAAACAAACAAACTTATGAAATTAAGACCTTCTATCCCTACCATGGACAAATTGAAAAGAAATATCAAGAAAGGATCCAAATAATAAGATTTTATACAATGTATTACTTTTATTTTATACATTTGATGAATTATACATTTCTACTTTTTATGCATATTTTAGTGACTGAATACAGAATAAGCTCTATTTATTATGCAAATTAATTCATTCACCTCAAAAGATTTCAGATATCTATTACCTTACAATATTCCTCACAAGTGCCTATATATATATATATATATATATATATATTTTAATATTTATTTATTTTCCCTTTTGCTGCCCTTGTGGTTATTGATGTCATTGTTGTTGGATAAGACAGAGAGAAATGGAGAGAGGAGGGGAAGACAGAGAGGGGGAGAGAAAGATAGTCATCTGCAGACCTGCTTCACTACCTGTGAAGGACTCCCCTGCAGGTGGGGAGCCAGGGGCTGGAACCGGGATCCTTAGGCCGGTCCTTGTGCTTTGTGCCAAGTGCACTTAACCCACTGTGCCACTGCCTGACTCTCAAGAGCTTATATTTTTAAAAGAACAACAACAAAAAAGAATAAAGGAAGCAAGACTTCCTCTTCACTTAGAATTTTATTTGTATTAATTTATATGGTAATTTAAAACCAGGAGATATGTTTCTTCCTTTCTTTTTATTGTTTCAAACAAACCATTTATTGTGCAACTGCTGAAATGCTTAAGAGGAGCTGGATGCTACAGCTTCTGTGCTCTTGGAAGGCTTTAGGTGTCCTTACTTCACAGAACCCAGGCCTGAGTATAATTTTCAGTTGCCTCGTTTGACCAGCCCTGGTGATATTTCATCTCTTAGCCTTGAAACTCCTGTGATACATTGTTATAACTAATTTAATTCCGCACTTAGCACAGGTTGACTTCTGGAAGTGGATGGCCTTCCAGCCACTGCAGTCACACAAAGTATGCATTTTGTGTGACAATTTTCTAGACACGTGTCTAACTTCAATTACAGTTAGAGTTTCCCAAGAGTCTTGAAGTTATCTTTCAAGTAAAATGTCCTATCAGTACTCACAAAAGGTAAGTTAGGACAGAACTATCAAACGAGAGTAGGAAATTAAATATAAGTCCCTTCTCACAAAAGGAGTCTTACTGAGTTTTTTTTTTAACACTTGTACTTATATATCCTTCTAATATATAAATATTCTAGCCAAATCGCCATGTCTAGCTGCATAGAAGGCAAAGTCTTTGAATTTTTATTTAAAAAATAAAATAATGAATACTGAATAACAACTTGAAGCCTGTGTTTGAGCATCTTTTCATCTGAAAAACAATTTGCATATCATTTCACTGTCATTCATATTAATGGAAAATGTTTTTTATTATTATATTGACCTTAGAAGATCCTTTCTAAATTCAGGCATCCAAACTTTTTAAATTATAATTTAATTGTAAGTGTAGTTTTTCAAATGTTTCCTTTTTCTTTTGATTTAGCTTATGGTTTGGAATACTGTTAGATGATGTGGATGGGCTATTCATGACAGCATATTTGAAGGTTCAAGGATGAGATGCCTGTTATATTTCCTCCCTTTATTTATTTTTGTAATCACCAGGGTTTCATCTCTCCAAGTATTTTTGTTAGTTTTGTTTGTTTGTTTTACCAGAGCACCCATCAACTCTGTCTTATGGTGGTGCAGGGGACTGAATTTGGGACTTTGGAGCCTGAGGCATGAAAGGCTTTTTGCGTAACCATTATGCTGTCTAGCCCTGTCTGAGTTTCACCTCTTTGCTAACTTTTTTTTTTTTCAGATAGAAACACAGGGAGGCAGAAAGAAAGAGAGGGGGAAACTAAAGCATCAAAATTTCCTCCAGGAAGATACAGGCCAGACTTAAAATTGGGTCCCTGAGGAAGGCAAAGCAGTGTACCATTGTTAACTTTTTTTTTTTAAATGCATGTAGGGAGTCTGGTGGTTGCTCAGCGGTTTAAGCACACATAGTGTGAAGCTCAAGGAAGCCCTTTGGAGCCCCTGGCTCCCCACCTGCAGGGTGAGGGATCACTTCATTCACAGGCAATGAAGCAGGTCTGCAGGTGTGTCTATCTTTCTCTCCCACTCTGTATCTTCCCCTCCTCTCTGGATTTCTCTCTGGTCTATCCAACAGCAACAACAGCAATGGCAACAATAACAGTAATGACAACAACAATGGCAAGGAAACGTTGAAAAATGGCCTCCAGGTGCAGCGAAATTATAGCCCCAGCAATAACCCTGGAAGCAAAAAAAAAAACACACACAAAAAAAATGTAAACACTAATCCAGATACATGAGACAAAGTGTTAAAGAAAAAATATCAGGGGCCATTGAAACAGTTCACTTGGATAATATGAAGTTTGCCGTGTCTGAGCCCAGCCCCCACTGCCTTGAAAGAAACTTGTTTCATGGTCTCTTTCACTCTCTCTCTGCAAACAAAAACAAACAAATAAACGAAAACAGCAAACAAACAAATAAACAAAACAGTCCTTAAACTTGTTAAAATAGTAAAGATAACTTTATTTCATACTTGTGCAGGAAAGGGGAAAGATGAGGATAAACTCTAACTCGTATAAGAAAAAGAGGGAATTGGAGCCTAGCAAGGAAATCAGCATAAAGAGTAGAAGAACGTTTGCTAACTTGAGATTCTTTTTGAAAGCAGACCAGGATGGCTAGTTGTCACAAATGAGGGAACTCCCATTAAATTTATCAAACAATAAAACTAATGTAGCGGTATTGGGCAAAAATTCAAACATAAACTCTCAGTGACAAAATGGTGTTCAATGGAGCTAAGTAAAGTTTGATCAAGATGAAATTCTTTTCAATGGCCATAAGGTAGAAGAAACTAGCTAAGCAAAATGTTCATACAAACAGCCTTCTTCATTTTGATTTCTAATGTGGGTCAAGTTATAGCCAATATAGAGTATAAATTAAATATAAAACATGTCAATATGCTTCATTAAAAAGGTCTTCAAAATGAGACAGTAGACCAAGAAGTACAAAAAACAGTATATAGCTGTCACTGCAAATACACAATATATACATTTACCAGAAAACTTCAGTGATCACTTTCTAGAAACATCATCAATGAATTATTAATGATAATTAATGTACATTAGGGTAATTACTTCACATTATTGTACATTAATGATCCAATGACATCATTTTCAAGATGAATACAACTAATAGTAAAAATTATGTATTTTAAAATTGCAATGTAATGAATTTAGTGTGCTTGTGGAATTTTCCTAATTAAAAACTGAATCGGATTAGGGGTGGGGCATAGTGGGTTAAGCCAATTAAAAACTGAATCGGATTAGGGATGGGGCATAGCGGGTTAAGCACACTTGGCAGGAAGCACACAGACCAGCTCAAATTCCAGGTTGGAGCCCCTAAGTCCCCAACTTCCCCAACTGCAGAGAGGGTTGCTTACGGGTGGTGAAACAGATTTCTAGGCGTCTTTCTCTCCCCTCCTCTCTTGATTTCTCTTTGTCCTATCCAACAACAACAGCAGCAAAGATAACAATAATAATAATGACAACAAGGGTAACAACATGGGCAACAAAATGGGAAAAATGGCCTCCAGGAGCAGTGAATTCCTAGTGCAGGCACTGATTCCCAGCAATAACCCTAAAGGAAAAAAAAAAAATGATAATGATTATGTATTCCATTGCATTCAACAGCAACAATAAGGGCAACAAGGGCAACAAAAATGGGGGAAAATAGCCTCCAGGAGCAATGGATTCATTGTGCATGCACCTAGCCCCAGAGATCACCCTGAAGGCAAAAAAAAAAATTGGGATTAAAGCCAAATTAATATAGTATGTTAATTTTAGTTCATGTTTTATGATTTCTCTTAGAAACATAAAAAAACAAAATGTATAAATATATATATTAGTGAAGAAGGAACACCAGAACCTACTCATCCAAAAAATCCTATGTAGCATCTGGTAAACATCGTTCTGTTATACAATGAGATCATGCTTTGTTTCAAATAAGCAAAAAGTCTAAAATAAATCATACCTCATTATACAATAGGAAAATATATATCTGCCTTTGAACATTCCGTTTGCTTTGTAATGTGCAATATGTAGAGAGAATCTCATTATAAGTAAAATGTTAGTATTTTGAAAGTATGTGTATATGTTTACATACACCACACAATGTATATCATATATATATAATATATTATGCATATATAGTAGAGAATTTGTTCATATGCAAGGCAATAGCATTGTTAATCATGTCATCTGAAAAACTACTCATTGACACCTAAGACAAAAGTTAAAAATAATAAAGTGTCATTATGCTCCGTATTAGAATCTCATATTGCAGCAATTTTTTCCCTAGCTGTTATTCTTAATAAAATGTAAAGACATTATATCTAGAAACAAATGTCCTATTATCGTGTATGAAGGAATAAAGAGTGGATGAGTCTCAGTGAAAACATAAAGCTATACTGTAACATTGTCTAGTTCCTAATGAACAGAAGGAAGCACTTGCTTTATTTCATGAAATTATTGATGACCATCAAAGTCCACACAATGCCAATGACGTCACAGTGAACTTTATAAAATTAACAGCTCTAGACCCTCTTGTAATTAGATCCCCAGCACTGTTTCTTAAATAAATGTGTCATGTAAAAGAACTTATGTTAATATTTGTCCCATGAATGATAATCTCACAGTTACATGGTGAGTCAAAGCACTACTGACCTATCAGAATGGACATCTTCACAATGCAATAAAATCGGACTCTTTATGAGAAAAAAATGCTACTGACTAATGAAGTACAGTCCGATATTGCAAATTCCAGAAAAGTTATTGGAGTGAAGAGGTATTGATATTCCTTTACTTCATTATGTGTGATAACAATAACTGAATATCAATAGCCCACACTATGACCATAAACAGTCCGAATAGAAAATTCCATATTTAAAAATGGATAGTTGCTTAATCTCTACACGTTATGCTATTTTTTGTTTTCATTCTTTGAGAAATGTTATTTTAGTACATAAAATTGTATTTTCCATTTTTAGTAAGAGTTCACATTAAATATTAGGAAACCTCCTGTTTCTTTAGAGACTCACATTGCCTTTACATGTACACACAGTTATTTGTTATAATCATATGCAACCGCTCAAGGTGATTAAACAATAAAAATGGGCTTCCCTATGATTACTTTTCAAATGTATTATTGCAATGTAAACAAAGACTTGAGAAATTTTGAAACAGCATAAACCTATACACCACACAGATATACACACGTATGCTTATATATGCATACGCACACGATTTAGCTTCAGGACTTGTTGATTTGATTCATGCAAATCCTATTGGCATATAAATACAAGTTTTCTTGCATAACTTTCTTGGCAGTTATTCTTGGCAGATCACTCTTAAGTAAAAATACAGCAAGTGCTACCAGAATATGATTTCTATTCTAAAAATGACAGAAAGACTCTCTATGGAAGCTAGCTGTAGTCAATTGGTACCGACTGCCTGAACTGTTGAGATGCTGTCTACAGGGTTATTAAGAAAACTAGTTAAGAAAGGGCATGAACTGCTGGAGAGATAGCATAATGGTTATACAAAAGACTTTCATGCCTGAGGATCTGAAGTCTCAGGTTCAACTCATAGATAAGCCAAAGTTGAAAAGAGCTCTGTTAAAAAAAAAAGAAGATAAGTAATAATGATGATGAAGAGAAAGAAGTGGTCATGAGGAACTTAATGACAATATATTTTTTTTCCATTCCTTCACTAATAGAAACTGAGGACAGATTTGAAGTTTTTCTCAAGAAATGTTATTATGTTATAATATAAAAAAAATATTCTGCTCAGCTTCTTCACACATAGAATTCTACATTGTCCGTTCCTCAAGGTTACGTTCTTCCAGTACAGTTATTTCCTATGGCATCATTTCTAATAGTACATGCTCAATAAATGCTCATTTCATGAATAAATGGGTGAACAGGTGGCATCAATCTGAGGTTTAGATAGTAATGCTTCCTATGGCAGCACCCCAAAAGCAACTATTGAAGAAGGAGTTCATCTCTAAAGCCAACTGCATGATTCATGTGTTAAATCAAATTGGCATGATATATATTTCCTGTTCTAATGGACTGTATAATTTAATTCATCAGATAAAATAGCAGCTCTGCCAAAAGCATCTCTTTCATTTAGCCTTATCACATGGTTTGCAAAGAGCTTTCTTTGTTTTCTGAATAAGTTCAGCTTGATTTCTTGTAAATGCTGCCAAATTTGTAAGAATGGTAACGATGTGATGGCAAAGTAAAGAATACTTCCGTGAGTTTTTACAAAATAATTCATAATTCACTGGATTAGTGAGTACCAAACACTGCTGGCAAATATTTCAAAATTATACATAAGATGAAAAAAAGTATACCAAAGAGCATAATTCTAAATGCAGAATTTCTTAATTTAACAAAGGACATACCAAGTACATTTCATTAGTGGTCTTTGTAAGTCTATGTACCTTTTGTTCATAAATATATCCATTTAGGGAGTCGGGCGGTAGCGCGGCAGGTTAAGCACAAGTGGCATAAAGCACAAGGACTGGCGTAAGGATGCAGGTTCAAGCCCCGGCTCCCCACCTGCAGGGAAGTCACTTCACAAGCAGTGAAGCAGGTCTGCAGGTGTCTATCTTTCTCTCTTCCTCTCTGTCTTCCCCTCCTCTCTCCATTTCTCTCTGTCCTATCCAACAATGACATCAACAACAACAATAATAACTACAACAACAATAAATACAACAAGGGCAACAAAAGGGAATAAAAAATAAATATTTTTAAAATATATAGATATATATTCATTTATTGCTGAGGAAATTTATCATATGTGGAGATGTGGTCAACTCTTAATTACACAAGACAAGAACCTTTACAAGAAAAGGTTCACCTGCTTTGAGTTTGTCTTCCACCAGAGTCAAAGAATTTTTGATGCTGTGATCTCTTTCATTCTCTCTCTGCCTCTCTGTATTTTAAAAATAATAACAAATTAATAAAATAAGAACACATCAAATCTTCCATGAGGATATTTGTTTCACTTTGTTAGGTTGTTATGAAGCCTTGAGTGAAAAATATAAAATAATTCTGAAATTGTTTATCAGATGCTATTTAGGGGTTAGATAGCAAAAGATCTTTTATACAGAAAATACCTTATTTTATGAATGACCATTTAGTTCCAGGTTTATTTAAGTCACAATATCTTAGTATTCGCTAATGAATATTAACAATAAAATGAAATATAAAATACTGCCCTTTGTTTTTGTTATAAACAAGTTTTTTAAATTTTTTTTATTATCTTTATTTATTTATTAGATAGAGACAGCCAGAAATCCAGAGGGGAAAGTTGGCTAGAGAGGAAGAGAGACAGAGGTACACTTACAGCACTGCTTCACCACTCTCGAAGCTTTCCCCCTGCAGGTGGGGACTGGGGACTTGAACCTGGGTCCTTGAGCATTGAAACATGTGCGCTCAACCAGATGCACCACCAACTGGCCCCTATTTTTTAAAATAAAATAATTGATGGCATATTTTATGACAAATTGAATCTGTAAAAATGCAAGTATTATTCTCTACAAAACTGATAAAACTTATATTTTAATGGTTTTGTCTAATATATGCAAAATACATGTAAAATAAAACAGATACAATTATTTTTTCAACCTGTAGCTCACTTGAACAGTGGACTACTTTGCCATGTGCATGACACAAGTTTAAGCCTGGCCCCCACAGCTCTGAAGGAAGTTTTGTGCTGTGGTATCTTTCACTCTCTTCTATCTCACTCTAAAATGTTTACATAAAGCTTAAGTAAGGGATCTGGGCAGTAGCACAGTGGGTTAAGTGCACATGGCATGAAGCGCAAGGGCCTGCATAAGGACCGGGGCTTGAGCCCCCCACTCCCCACCTGCAGGGGAGTCACTTCACAAGCAGTGAAGCAGGTCTGCAGGTGTCTATCTTTCTCTCCCCCTCTCTGTCTCCCCCCCCCCATTTCTGTCTGTCCTATCTAACAAAGACGACATCAATAACAACAACAATAATAACTGCCACAAGGGCAACACAAGGGAAAATAAATAAATATAAAAATTAAAAAAGAAAGTTTAAGAGAAAAGTAGAGGAAATAGAATTAATAATGGAAAGTAAATTCAAATAGAGATTATAACATCTGTAAGGCTGAGGGAGACATATTACCATGCATAGTACAAATAATACTCTAGAGTTAGCCTGGATTATTTGTCATGGGAAGGTTAGATATGAGAGTTTTCCACTCCTTATAGTGCCACAGACTAAGATAATTGGATCCTGCTATTGAAAACCATAAAAGTGTCATCTTAAAAAAAATAAAATAAAAAGAGAGATAAGCTTGAAAATATATTCTAGTGGAATGCTTTGGCATCTGCTGTTTCTAGTCTTCTTTGTCCAAAGAGTGTTCTCCTTTAACAAGAACTGCAGAATTTAAGACCCTTTGCAATCTAGTATGATATCATCTTAAGTTTAGTGGGTCTTGAAAACCTCCTTTATCAAATAAGTTAATAGGCACACATACCAAAATTTATCTCTTCAAGGTTTAAGTAGGGAGTAAGGGTGGAGAGACATAATTCAACCTATGGTAGAAACCTAGTGAATTTTTGTGATATTACATGACAAAATTCTCCCTCAGATGAAAATTCTTTGACTTGAATTTCCAGCAGTCATTCCTGGATAGTGTTCATAGATAGTGTTATAGTGTCCCATAAGCATTTATTGGCTTCGAGACTGCTTCATCTTAGTTTTTCAGATGAGTTTACAATATTTTCAGATATGAAATGTGAGTTCTCATACTAATCCAAGTAAACCAATTTAAGAAAAAATTGATATTCTAATGTGCTTTGTTTACCATGTTCTAATATGCTTTGTTTACCGTGAATTTTTAAGTTAATGCTACATGAGGTCAGCAGATCTTACTGGTTCCCATTTAACATATATATATATATATATATATATATATATATATATATATATATATATAAAGAGTGCCTTTTTGTTTTACAATACTAGGTATGTTTGCTATATAACTAGGCAAATAGTCATACATAATATTTATTACTATAATACACTCAATTAAAAAGGTATAACTAGGGGCTGAGTGGTGGTGTACCTGGCTGAGTGCACATGTCGCAATGTGCAAGGACCCAGGTTCAAGCCCCCAGGCCCCACCTGCAGGGGGAAAGCCTGGTGAGTGATGAAGCAGTGTGGTAGGTGGCTCTCTGTCTCTCTTTTTTCTCTACCACCCCCTTCTTCCTAGATTATTTTGGCTGTCTCTATCCAATAAATAAATAAAGATAATACAAATGAATCTAAAAAATTTAAGTAAGACACAACTATTTCATGTAAAATCAGTTTCAATGTTTGATCTCATGCAAGATTTCACCTTATTTATATCAACTCTTGCATGAATAGAACAATTTACTCACCTATAGACCTCAATAAGATTTTTTATCACCAGATTTTATAAGTACAGTACCTGTCATGGTTATATATA
Organism: Erinaceus europaeus; assembly: GCF_950295315.1. Lineage (NCBI taxonomy): Eukaryota > Metazoa > Chordata > Mammalia > Eulipotyphla > Erinaceidae > Erinaceus > Erinaceus europaeus. Next base: position 91,702,929 of record NC_080175.1, read on the forward strand.
TTCTATGCAATCACAGAAATGAGAAATAGTGGGAGTCAGGCGGTAGCTCAGCGGGTTAAGCGCATGTGGCGCAAAGTGCAAGAACAGGCATAAGGATCCTGGCTTGAGCCTGTGGCTCCTTCCCACCTGCAGGGGCGTCACTTCACAGGCGGTGAAGCAGGTCTGCAGGTGTCTATCTTTCTCTCCCCCTCTCTGTCTTCCCCTCCTCTCTCCATTTCTCTCTTTCCTATCCAACAAATACAACAGCAGTAAAACAACAAGGTCAACAAAAGAGAATAAATAAATATCTAAAAAAAAAAAAGAAAGAAATGAGAAATTGGGAATTTGAAAAATAAGGTTTAACTTGATGGTGTACAAGAAAGGCATTGACAGATATAAAGAGGTAGACATTGATCTCTACTTTTATTTGGTTTCAAGAGTTGGGTGGCAAGGACTTTGTGGGATCACTTACCATGTTAGTTATTTAGATTACTCAGAGGTCTATAAAATGGGATAGCATAGGTAAGATCTATTGACTCTTTATCTCACTGCATAACTGCATTATACTTAGTTGAGATGCAGAGCTCTGAAATTGATGACTCAGCAATCAAAAGGTTCAGAACTTACCCTATTGACCATTGCATACAAAAATTAGCATTACAATGTATAATCAGTATGAAAACTACTGAGATTTTTTTCATGTTTAAATCTTTGATCTCAGTGATGTCTTTTACAATCATAACACATCTTGAAGCAAATTATCCATATTAAAATGCTCAGTAGATCTAGCTAATGGCTCTTAAGAGTATTGGCTGTCAGCCTTCTTTGTTGTGTTGTGTTTTTTCTAAGAGCTCTTTAATAATCTCGTGAGATGTAGTTCATAACTTAATAAATTGTTAATTAAATTTTAAACATCCAAAACAGTACCTGGCAAATGATTTGTATAGCAGATAAAAACCAGACTAAGAAGGAGGAGGAGTTAATGCAATATTGCTAAAAGAAAAGAGAGGAGTGTTTGCACAGGAATGTAGACTGGCTTTTACTAAGATACAGTTGGGATCACAGGTATACGTTTTCTCTTTGTATGATAATCTGTCGCAGTACCCTGTTGCTATTGTAATATCTTGTTCCACATTCAGTAGTTTAGAACAACTATGTATAATTTTATAGTTCTGGATGGTTAAAATAGGAAATTAATTTCAATGATCAAAAGTTTTACTATCCAGTATTAAGAAAACTCTAACAAAAGTTAAAATTTGAACTTAGGATATACTTAAATGCCTGAAGTCATACAAAGAACAAGAAATAAAGTGAAAATGTAAATAAATGACCACAAAAACAATTTAGAAGCCAGGCAGGGGCAGCACACTTACATAAGTGCACACACTACAGTGCACAAGGACCGGGGCTCAAGTCTCTGTTCTCCAGCTGCAGAGGGGAAGTTTCAAGCGTAATGAAGAGCTGCAAGTGTCTCTCCGTCTCTCTCTCTTTCTATCTCCCACTCCTTTCACAATCTCTGTCTCTATCCAGTAATAAACAAATAAGTGATTTAGAAGAAACAGTGTAATTTTTTCCTTGGTCTGCCGGTGCCTTTCTCAGTAGAATGTGTAACAATGACCTAGACTGGATCACAGGGAACCACATAGGTGTGACCGTAGGCAGGAAGAGGGAGTCACAGAGGTCTGTCCACAGGCAGGAAATTTCATGAATGGTGGAATAGTTCAATGGAGTTCTCTCTCTCTCTCTCTGGCTCTCTCTCTCTTTCTCTATCTCTCCCTCTCTCTCTTTTTTCTTCTCCCTTCCATAATAAAAGAAAAAGGAAAAAAAAATGACCACAGGGAGCAGAGTTGTACAGACACTAAACCTTAGTGATAACCCTGGTATACATAAGTATTTCAAATATTTGAAAATGTCCACAAACTTTATGATTTCTTACAACCTGGGGGGGGGGAGAGCATTAGAAAACAAATCATTCCTCATTGAATGGACTATATTTCTACAGTGCAGACTAAAAAGAAATGTTTCATTTATGCCCATCCAATGGTGGCATTCTACAGATCTCTCTCCTGGATCTCTGTCAAATTAACAGTCATTATTATTCGAAAACAAACTCTGTAAGCCACAAGCCTGGCTCAGGCAGATGGTGCTACGACCAAACACTGAAGCACGGCTGCCATCTCTGTCATTCTTCTGGCCTTCAGAAATAGAAGGGAACGTGTGCAGAAGAGCTGCTTACAAAGCCTTGAATGTGCTCCTGGAGGTGACAAGTCCATATACCACCCATCCATCCAATACAAGCCAGAAAGTGAGCACAGATACACAACAGAAGTATGGCTACCTCTGTGTCTTATTCTAAGTAAATGTAAGGACAAATAGGAATTCAGGAAATTGCACTGGGGTGGTCATTGTCTTGATTTAGTTATTCAGTTTTTGATTTGGCTTGTGCATTATTACAGGAAATATAGATAATACCTATATACATACATAGCTATATTCACATATGCACACACATAATTTGTGTACACACACATAATATATATATATATATGGAGAGAGAGAGAGATGGAGAAGGAAGTGTCTAGAAAAAAGAGTAGAATGAGGGGCCAGGCAGTGATGCACTGGGTTAAGTGCACACATTACAGTGCACAAAGTCCTGGGTTTAAAGCCCCTCGTCCTCACCTGTGGGAGAAAAATTTCATGAGTGGTGAAGCAGTGCTTCAGGTATCTCTATATCTCCCCCTTCCCTCTCAAGTGTTCTCTGTCTCTATCCAATAATAAATAAATAAATAAATAAATAAATAAATAAATAAATAAATAAAATTTCCTCACAGTTCTGCAGGCCAGAAATCCAATACCAAGGCTTTAGCAGGAGTACAACATGCTAGCTGTAAAGATTCTAGATCCTTTGTTGACTTTTTCCAGCTTCTGGTGGCTCCCGGCATCCTTTGTTTTATGGTAGCATAACTTTGACTCGGCCTTCTTTTCTTATGACTTACACTTCTTCTTCTTCTAGCGTTTGCCCACGACTTACACTGAAGTGTACTGATAGAACATTTCCTAAAAAGGAATAAAAGTGTTGAGGTATGTAGTTGACACATGTGAGTAATTGTAAAAAGCAAAAGATGTGGTACCCTCCCCATCTCACAGAGGTCTGGCTATTACAGTGCATTCAAAGGACTTTAACCTGCTAGCCTCCATATCGCCATTTCTGAGTATCTGTCTATCTATTTTTTTTCTGCCTCTGGTAAAACACTCTCATTAGAATTTGAACCTCCTCAAATCCAATATGATATTCTCTCAAGAAACTACATGCAGTAAGACACAATGTTCAGATGAAAGAGTCATTCTGAGTTTCCAAGTGGTCATAAATTCTAGAGTGTGTCATTCAAATCATTTCAAAAGACAGTCAATTCATTGTATAGAATTTGGCAAGGTAGTCTGCTTGGTAACTAAAATGCAATGCTCATGACAGTAATTCCTGTCAATAATTGGTTGAAATTGTTGAAGTTGAGAAGGAAGGAATTTGCTAAGATAGGCAAGAACAAAACTGGTCCTGCACAGGTTCCTGGCAGAGTGGGTTTCATCTACCAAAAGAAGTTCCTGAAGGAAAAGGGTGGGGGGAGAAAGCTAGCAGGTCAAAGTCCTTTGAGTGACTACAATGGCCAGACCTCTGTGAGATGGGGAGGGTACCACATGTTTTGCCTTGTAGGATTAATCACACGTGTCAGTTACATATATCAACCCTTTTGTTGGTTTTTAGTCAATGTTCTATCAGTAAATTTCAGTGAATGAATTGACTAATCATTGAAGAAGTAATCTATATAAGTTTGGGAAATTTCAATCCCATTCTCTTTTCACTCTTTTTTTTTTTTTTTTTTTTTGGCCTCCAGGGTTATTACTGGAGTTCTGTGCCTGCTCTATGCATCCACTGCTCCTGGAGGTCATTTTTTCTATTTTATTGGATAGGACATAGAGAAATTGAGAGAGGACATAGCACAGTGATGAATTACTTGTATTAACAATGGTCAATCATATGAAATATAACAAGAGTATTAAGGCAAATAAAAGATAAAGATCTTCTAGCTTACAGTGTTATTTTCCAATATGCAAATCCAAAATAGAAATCACTATTTACATTTTTGTCTTTTTGTTTTGTGACTGATAAAAAAATAAATGCAGATATTTATTAGTGTTGATTGAATTCATCTTTATTACTGAAAATTTTTAAAAATCAATTATCTCACTAGTTAATGTGTTTAGCACAACTATAATAATTAGCCATATATATATATATATAACTATATAACACATGTGGAAAACATAAATATATCTGAAAGTCACTATGATTCACCGCTTGCACGTCTGAGACAGTTTCTGGGAAAATTGGCATTATTTCACAAGTGTGTGTGTGTGTGTGTGTGTGTGTGTGTGTGTGTGTGTGTGTGTGTGTGAATGTGTGTGTGTGAATGTGTGTGTGTAAGTACCTATCTCTAAGCAAAGGTTCACAACTTTCATTAGATCTTTTGAGAGATGCATAACTAGTTTAGATAAATTCTCTTCCAGTAGCAGGAGGCGGACTTTCTGATTTGTTACTTGCCAAAAATCAGTGACAGACAATTCTATTACTAAAATCACACTAAAGACCAGTTATGCCTGTCCTTCTTATAAATATGTCCTTTTTATATCGAGCAAAGAAAATTAATGGAATTTGCCAAATTTGTGGTAAATGTAACATTGCCGACATGAGAGAGTTAATTCTTTAGAGCAGCTCTGAAACGTGACTCCAGAAGTCTTAAAAAGAATGTAAATTATATTCTGTCTTTAAGCAGCCGCCAGAGACTTAGTAAAATGTTCATATGACCTCCCATTGGATTACATCTGTTTCTTTTAAAAGGTCCTTAGAGCATTTCTTTAAATATTGGGATGTAAAATTATCCTGTTAAACACACTGGTCTTTGAATTTATTTTAAGTACGTTCAGGCCAAGACATAAATATATCATGTGAGGTCAAACACCAAGTTGGGCTCTGACTAAATCACAGAAATTATACTTTGAATCATTTTGTCCAACAACATTTTTACTGCTACAGGGACTATTCCACTTTCCTAATCCCAAAGACTCAGAATAAATCATATATATATATATGTGTATATATATGAATTTATTACTTACAAAGGAAGATGTTTATTAAATTCTACAAAAATGTATAATAACCACTTCTTTCTGGCAGACCTGGTATTATTCTGTTGTTATTTAAATAATCCTGAAAATAAAAAAGAGCTATATTATACTAAATAAGGTGCTCCCTAGACATTAGCTCTGTCTTTTTATTTATTTATTTTGATTAGTGATTCAATAATGATTAACAAGACTGTAAGAAAACAGGAGTAAAATTCCCACCACCAGAGTTCTGTGTCCCATCCTCTCCATTGGAAGCTTCCCTATTCTTCGTCTTTCTTTGATTGTATGGAACAAAATTCTTTATGGGGTGCAGAAGGTGCTTCTGTCATTGCTTCTCCACTGGATCTGAGCATCTGCATGTCAGTCCATACCCACAGTGTGCTTCTATCTTTCCCTAGTGTGGTAGAGCTTTGGAGAGGTGAAGTTTCAGGACACATTGGTGAGGTCATCTACCCAGGGAAGTCATGACGGAATCATAGTAGCATCTGCAAGTGGTGTCTGAAAGGTGGTACGATATAAAGCAGGATAAGTAGTTTAATAAGTAAGAAACCAAAGGTAAGAATAGTAGCTCTGCCTTTTATTAATTGATAAACTGAAAAATTAATAAAAAAGAGAAAGTTGCTAGCTAGAACTGCAATATCATAGATTATCTTGCATAAACGAGAAAAAAAATTCTCACTTCTATAGGGTTGAGGTTTAAGGTTAAGGAATTGCCAAGTCTGATTATTTTGTTTTTTTTCGGAGGCTCTTCTCCTTTTTTTGTAGATGAGCATCTTCTTGCTATGTTATTTCATTGTCTCTGTCCTGAACAATCTTATCCCTGGTATCTTCGAATGTTTATATTTTTTCTTAACCAAATAAGACTAAGGTTCATTCTAAAAACCTCATTTTAATTCCTTTTATTTAAAAAATCTAACTTTAGGTATAGTGAGATTTCATATACTAGAGCCTACGACATCAATAGACATCAATATAGGAATGTTGGTGGAACAGAATTAAAAGAAGTCTATATACATATACAAATGCCATGATACCCAATACTTAAAAAAAAAAAACTGGTGATGTAAATTATGTATGTCACCACTCTTCAGGAAATATAACATTGCAGTGGCGGATATAGTAAGGGAATATGAATTGTGATGCAATCTTGCTTAAGTTTGATCTAGACTCCAGTTCTCTCACCTTGAAAAAAATTATCAAGTAGTCTGTTACTCCATACTTCCCAAATGTTTATATTAATATGTCAGAAGATTGATGTAAAATTGAGATATGTCAGCATATATTATTGTGTTTATTCATATATGTATATGCATATATATATACACACACATGGTATATGCATATTTGGTTTTCCATAAGAAGTTCTAGAGACTATATGAAACAAAATAAAGTAAAATTTTGGAATATATTTTAGAAATGTATGCATTGACTAATGGATGAGATTAAAGAAAATATTTTGTACATTTGTAATGTAAATGAAATAAGTCTTCAATTTTCTTTCTTTTTTTGATATTTATTTATTCCCTTTTGTTGCCCTTGTTTTTTTATTGTTGTAGTTATTTTATTATTGTCGTCATTGTTGGATAGGACAGAGAGAAATGGAGAAAGAAAGGGAAGACAGAGGGAAAAATCGACACCTTCAGACCTGCTTCACCGCCTGTGAAGTGACTCCCCTGCATATGGGGAGCCAGGGGCTCGAACTGGGATCCTTAGCCCAGTCCTTGCGCTTTGCACCACCTGTGCTTAACCCATTGCGCCACCGCCCGACTCCCTTTTCTTTCTTTGCTGGGGTTCAGTGCCCACACTACAAATTCGAGGCTCCTGGTGACCATTTCTTCTTTTTTCTTCCTATTTAAATTATTATTATTATTATTATTTTTAGATAGGACAGATAAAAATTGAGAAAAAATGGGGAGAGAGAGAAAAAGAGAGAGAGAGAGAGAGAGAGAGACCTGCAGACCTGCTTCACCACTCGTGAGGCAGACCCCCATGCAGGTGGGGAGCTAGAGATCAAACCTGGGTCCTTCCTCTTGGTGATATGTATGAGTGATCAGTTGCTCCATTGAACAGCCCCCTGGCCTTGATTTTTCAAGTTGCTTCTAGTTGCTTAATCTACACGCTATTGTGTTCTCTCTCATGCAAGGCCTTTATAGCATAGATGATCAAATCAAATCTCCCAACATATAAACTCATACTAAGGTGTTGCATACCTATTTGTAGTAAATTTAACAAGTATACTTTGAATGGCGCAATCCTGAAACTGAGACTGGTGCAGAAACAATGAAAGAACTTTAATTGTGGGCAGAAGGTAGATAGCCTAATGGTTATGCAAACAGACTCTCATGCCTGAGGCTCCAAAGTCCCAGGTTCAAGCCTCCACACCAGCATAAGCCAGAGCTGAACAGTGTTCTGTTAAAAAAAAAGAAGGAATAATAATAATAATAATAAAAGACTGGGTGGTGGTGCAGCAGGTTAAGTGCACAAAGTGCCACCAGCAAGGACCGGCGTAAGGGTCCTGGTTGGAGCCCCAGCTCCCCACCTGCAGAGGAGTAGCTTCACAAGTAGTGAAGCAGGTCTGCAGGTGTATTTCTGTCCTCCTCTCTAGTCTTCCCCTGCTCTCTCGATTCTCTCTGTCCTATCCAACAACAATCATAATAACAACAGCAACAATGATAAGCAACAAGGGCAACAAAAGGGGGGAAAAAACCAGCCTCCAGCAGCAGTGGATTTGTAATGCAGGCAGGCACCGAGTCCCAGCAATAACTCTGAAGGCAAAAAATAATTAATTAATTAAATTAAATAGAAAGAACTTTAACTGCATACAGGGGTGTGTAGGTAATTACATATTTATGGTTCATTATCCACATTTAGGTCCAATGTTATGTTCTCTATATAAATAACTAGTTCATCAACTGAGCCCCATCTTCTCGGGTAAGAAAAAAATAATATATCAGAGAATACATCAATTAGATGAATGAAGAATCAAGCATATCACTTGCACAGAGAGCATCAGTGACAGAAGCCAAACGACAGTCAGAAGGATTCTACACAGTTATCATCATCTGTGTTCCTTGGGTGCGCGGACCCCTGGTACTGTTGGATCTAAAAGCTGTCTTCCTTAACTTTACTTGAATAAACAATGCATTCTCATTCATCATCTGTTTGCTTGTTGTAAAGAATTAGCTACTGAAAATCGATGAAGGCCCAGGTTTCATGTCTATGCCTGAGCCACAGGAACCCTTTAGATACAGTGGAAATGCCTAGAAACAAAAGGCAGTACTTCAAAACAGTAATTGTCGTAGATTTGTTATCTCTAAACGTAGGCGACTATTTTGCTCATTAGTCTCTCTGTGCATCTCTCTCAGAGAGAGAGAGAGAGAGAGAGAGAATAAAAGAGACAACAGCACTGAGATTCCCTTCAATGTTGTGGGGTCTACACTCTAGCCTGGGTCTTCTACATGGCAAAGCAGAACACTACTCAAAGGAACTACCGGCATTTTACTAGCCCTACTCAGAAATCTCAAAAGGGTTCTGAACTTCACATATTTTTACTATTCAACGTTAGCTTTAAGTAAACACTAAACTGTGAATGTAAAGTTTATAAATAAGCAGTTATCTCTTATTGTTCTCTTATCCTTAGTGATTGTTTATAAATTCCTTTGTAACAAAGTGAAACATTTCTTTTTTGTTTGTTTTACTTTTAGTGAAAATTCAAGTACTGATAATAATAGAATTGGAAAAGCATTAGGGAAATACTTTTGTGCTACTGTATAAAGTGTAAAATGTCAATAAAGGGCTGCTCAAATAAACACCCCACAGGTCTAAATAATCAATAACAAGTTCCTGAGAAAACAAGCCATTTATATTACCTAATATCTTTACCAAGATTCATGGTATCTTCTTATAATTTTGATTATTCTTCAGTGGAAGAGCAGTAATCTGTTGAGATCACTACAAACAGCTTCAAGGCTTCTGATAAGAGCTCTTAAATATATTATCCATTATACATCAGCTCAAATAGGTTATCTAACAGGAATAATCAAAGTGTCCTTCAGGCTACATTTCTTCTAGATTAACCTAAATGCTCTTTCTAAATTCATTTTTTTTTTTCAGAACGATGTTAAAATCTGACTTGTAGCATGTTCCCTTCCCCCTAAATATATAATAATTGATGGGATCCCATAGAAGAATGTAAACATATGCTATTATTTAGCAGTTTATCTATAGAACAAGCTATTATTATCTATAAACAGCTATTATTTAGCAGTTTATCTTTAGAGCAAACATTTGTTTCCAACAATAATTTTAAATGATAAAAAATGGCTGTTAATAAAGCTTGCAGGCTGAGAAAAATTAAACAGTATGAAATGAATATTCAACTGTATGGATTAATGCACTCAAATCCTAAAAACTTGTGATGATAGATTCAAAAGTTGTAAAATTAAATTACATGTCTCTCTACCCAACTAACAGAATATATGTGCATAAAGTTTGGGACAAGCTGATAGTCTTTGGGCACTTCCCTCATACTGTTTTCCATTTGTACTAATAATCTGCCTGACATGAAAATACACTTTGAGCAGTAAATTTTTACAAGCCAGTGGCAATTAAACAGGAATCATTCCTTGTGATATGGGACTCTGAATGTGTTTAAGATGCAAGGAAAAGCTTTAATTAACTCCTTATAAATTTATGATGTGACAAGACATTGTCTGTTTCTATTTCTCAGGAGATCTCCCAGAGCCATGAGAGGCCCAGCTCCAGCTATTAGTTACCTTTTCAGTGGCAGCAGAGCTGCTGCGGAGTTGAATGGATCCTGTGGCATCACGCTACACGTAAGAACAACTGCATAAAATATTAATCACTCCAGCTCGGCATATGAAATGTTACAGAAGAGAAAGTCAAAGAATAAAGGAGAAAAGAAAAATCACAGGGTGCCAGACATTAGCAGCAACAAACCACTCTTAATGGCAAAAGCAAAATGTGGTAGCCCAAATCCCACATGCTAATCATTTTCAAACTTTTGTCATGGTTAAATAATGACCTAGCCACAGCTGGAAGCCCTGATATAAAAGGAAGGTATTCTCTAATGGAGAAAGGAGAGCAGCCTTAGTGCCAAAATGGCAATTGAAACAATTCATCTAAAAACAACCAACATGTTAAACTAGGCCCAGTACATTCCTAAAGCTAGTTATGCAGCTGTCACTCCTCTTTGGGTAGCATGATAATATTTCCTATTATTATTTCTAACAAATATGTCTCATCTGCCCCATAAAGCAAATGCAAAGGGCTTGTATTAATTACTATTACTACTTTTCAATTGATGTAACTCACCTGAGTTAATTGTAAGTGGAAAGCTAACAAGACAGTGTGCTTGCTTTGTCCTGTGTGTGACCCAGGTTCAAGTCCAGCTCCCACCACACCGAGGGTGCTGTACAGCAGTGATCTCTCTCTCTCTAGTAAATAAAGAAATTTTAATTATGTATCACAAAAGACATGCTACAAACCAAGTATCAATATATGCATTTTATTATGTGTATATGTATTTCATATTTGTATATGTGGATAGTTTTATAATTTGGTGGGACAATGACTGTTTTTATAAAAGAGGAAAACTTTCAATTTCTTAGTCAGTACTCAAACTATAAATATATTGAAAATGCATCTGTTCGGAACTGTCAACCTAATGTCTGCATGAACCTGAAAAGCACAAAATGATGAGTAGAAAGGTTAGTAAATGAAACAGCACAAAATAGATGAATTTGTGTTTATAAGAATATTAATGTAAAAATGAGAATTTACATTGAAAAGATAAGGGAGGAATGAAGAGTAGTGAAAGAGGATTCAACTCAGGATAGATTAATGACTGAGTGGGGCTGAAGAACTTGCTTTTAGCAAAGTCTGATGGAATTAAGAAGAGTTCATGTCACAGAAATATCACATCTACAGACCATTTACTGAAGCGTGTATATATCTTCCCTCTGATAATACAGAACTGCTGGGTTGTTGAATCAATCTACTTAGAGCCTTAACAGCTTTTCTTTTCTTTTCTTTCTTCCTTTCTTTTTTTTTTTTTTTCTGGAGCACTCCTGGGCTCTGGTTTATGGTAGTGCTGGGGATTGAACTTGGGGCCTTTGGTGGCTCAGGCATGAAAGTTTTTTTGCATAACCATTATGCTATTTTCCTAGCCCTTAGGTTCTAATCAGACTACAAGATATTTAACTGAATTTTTCCTTATTACAGTACTGTGTTTGGATTAATTGAATCAAACTTTATTATTTTATAAAATGATAATTTTAAAAAGAGAGAAAAAATAGCTCTATAACTATGTCAGAAATTTTTTAATGCTCAGAAAAATACCATAACAATAAATTGACTCACTTATTAAAAAATTGCTATTTGGAAAACATTGTTCCAAGCCCCTTCACTGGTATTAATTAACTTTAGTACTAGTATTGTTTTTAATATTATTGGTAAAGCTAAATGGTTCATCTAAGATCCCAGTAGAATAATAATAAAATAACAAGAATTCAGGTAATCTGCCTTTAGATTGAAATTTTATTTTTTATCATATTTTTATGATAGATTCAGAGAAGCAAAGATAAGGAGCAAAAGAGAACACAGCACTGAAACATCCCCCAATATGATGGGGGTAAGCTCAAATATGGGCCAAACACATGGCAAAGCAGTGGATGAACAGTGACGTGAATTTGTGACCACTGGATTATTACTTTTGCTAGCAATACTTTTTATATCTAGAAATGTCCTTTCCTCAATGTATTTATTTAGCTATCTACATGGAAGATGCATGGGCAGGAGAAACAAGGATGAGAAATAACTCAGCTATTACAGTGCCTTCGTCACTTAGAAAATTCTAGGTTCAAGCCCACATGCCACGTGAGAGCACTGCAGCTCCAGGAGAAGCTCGATAGAGTGGCCGCTCAGTCCCACCTCTACCCCCATCTCTCTCTCCACTAACTGAAATGGAAACAATAAAAATATTGAGACAGGAGTGGTATAATGGCACATGAGTGAGGTCCTGGAATTGCAAAAAAAAACCAAGAAGAGAAATAAGGAAGAGGTCAGGATTCCTGTAATGAGTGGGAGAAATAGCTATCAATATTGTAATAGACATCATACTTTAATGGAATTTTCATTTTTAACAAAGGATGGCACACTTCATAAGGTTAGGCAATATTGTGTATCAAACAGATTAGCAAAGATTCCACATACACATTTTTAAAATAGAGTTAAGGTGTTATTTTCTGGTTGGAAATCACAGCAAGTTTTTTTTATTGAATTTTTAAAGCTTGGTTTTATTTTAGAGGACAGAGAGAAATTTAGAGTAGTGAGGGTAGGGAGTGAGAGAGACAGAGAGACACCTGCAGACCTGCTTCACCACTTGTGAAGCTTTCCCTCTGCGAGTGGGGACCAAGGACTGGAACCCAGGCCCTTATATACTGTAATGTACACATTTAAGCAGGTGTGCCACCACCCAGTATCACAAAGTAGGTTAAATAAAAATATTCCTGTGATGTAAAATATTAATATTTTACTGCTATTCTATAATACAGAAAATGGAAATCTGACACTTTCCATGTAGCATCAACACATATTTTCTATTACATTAATTAAAAGTTTGGCTGCCATGAAATTGTTGAACCAGTTTTCCTCAAAAATGGTCCTTTAATATCTTTCAATTTACATATATCACAATGTGGTGATCAGACTGTCAAGTGTCAGCCTTTCCTGGGTCTAGGGGGCTTCATTGAAATGAGATCGCTCCCTGGAAGACAGCATGTAGAGATGGCATTGGGGACAACAAGTGAAAATGTGCCTGCTTATTGTTTCCAGCAGAGCCTTTTCTCCTGTGGGCTTAGACATGTGCAGTAGACTTCAGCCAAGCCAATAGATGAGAAGTACAGTGTCATATATCATTACTACTAGGTGCAAAAGTACCGAGTGCAAGACAGGCTTTAAGCCAGCAAAACACAGGTCTTGAGCCATGGCTGAGTCTAGAAGCCAGACTATCATCCAAGCTTAGAGCCAGAATGTGGGCCAGACAACACTAAACAGTTCAGCCATATATACCATTTAGTGAAGTTGTATTTGATCTTATCAGCTGAAGTTAAAAGAGTTTTGGTTTCATTTTACTGATTGTTTTGATAAGAAGATAACTGTAGTATATATACAAACAAGCAATCAAAAATTAGTAATTAGATGATTGGTTAATAACTTCACCAAGAGCAAACCTTTTTACCAATAGACGTATGTTTATTGACTTGAATACAATGAAAGTGTACTCTTGCTTACAGTGCTTACAGGGATTAATTCCTGGTTGGTGGCAGCTTTTCACCACTAAAATATTCATGGATCCAGGCAAGTCCTTTGATTCTGATGCCAGTGAGTCGTCATCATCATTTAGCCACCTCTCTCGGAAGAGGATAAAGATCATAGTATATCAAACACACTTCTCCAAAGCAACGACTTGGACATGATCCATGTCACAGTTTCTCACATTCAACTGAAGAAAATTAGGCACAAAGCCACACGTAAATGCAGAGGAAACAGACGATCGAGGTCTGTGTGTGACAAAACAAACTTTGGAGAAGAACTAGGAGGGTCTGACACATCACTATGTAGAAAATGTGTATATTTTCTCTATAAAATGACATAACTTTTAAAAACACATTTCCAGAAGTAATAATAATAAAAAAAAACTTCTCCCAGGGATTATATTCTTTGATGGTCTTCAGAGAAAAGAACTGAGATCAGGAAAGTGACTACAGGGGAGGAAAAGAAATGTACAGAGCTGGGTAGGCAAACATCATAATGATTATGCAGAAACACTTTTATACCTAATGTTCTGAGGTCCTAGATTTTATCCCCAGACCATTATAAGCCAGAACTGAGCAGTATTCTAGTTTAAAAAGGAAGAAACCTATAAATAGAAACCTATAGAATGTATGGGTAATTCATAAACTCTTTTCTGAAATGATTGCTATAGAGTCAGAGGCAAGAGTTTAGTCAAGATTCTCTCCAGAATGTATAAACTGACTAATATTTAATAAATGAGTATCATCAGCAGGTAATTATTTGAATGATAATACAATATTAGGGAGTGATTAATGCACACATTTTACTTGACTTTTTATTTAGCAATTTGTATTCATTTAGCCACTTGTATCACTGTAAATATAATGTATAAAGAAAATTCTACTATGTTATTTTGAAATTATATTGATAAGTCTTTAAGGTATCCTGATGAGCAGATTGTTCACTTTGTTATACTTATTTTGTAATACATCATATGTATGTAGAACATACAGAGATTTTGCTAAAAGATTCTAATTATATAAACTTCCTAAAAAAAAATTTCTAGTACTAGTCACATTTTATAGAAAAAATAGACTTGTTTTTAGGAGTATGACAGTTAAATTAATGTTACCTACTTGCAAAAAAAATTACATAAGATATTAAGAGACTGGAATTTGTAAAAAGAAACAGAAGTAGGTAATTAGGTCATTTTATGGAAGTGTGTGTGTGTGTGTGTGTGTGCGCGCGCGCGTTATTTGTTACTATTTTTAAAATGCTCATTCTCCCATTATGGCATGAAAACTACAAGAAAAGTGATTTTCAATATAGTTATAGGAATCAAGTATCTTCACTAAGAATGTTTTCTTTTTAAAAAAATGCATTAGTGATTTAATAATGATTAACAAGATTGCAAGATAACAGACATAAAAGTCCATACAGTTCCCACCATCAGAATTCCATGTCCCATCCCCTTCACTGGGAACTTTCCTATTTTTTTATCCCTCTGGGAGTATGGACCAAAATTATTATTTATTTATTTATTTATTTATTTATTTAATATAGAATGCTTCCCGAATTTGTATATGTCATCCTTGCGCAGGGGCCATGCTAATTTTCTCTGTATCATTCTAATTTTAGTATTATGTGCTGCTGGCGCGAGCACTAGACCAAAATTCTTTGAACATTTTCTTTCTTTCTTTCTTAATTTCTTTCTTTCTTTCTTTCTTTTCCCAGATATGATGGGGATTGGGGAGTGTGGGGGAGTGGCTCTGTGTCTGTACTTTACCATTACCTCAAAACAGTTTCTCTTTCTCTTTCTTTTCTTTCTTTCTTCCTTTCTTTCTTTCTTCATTCCTTTCTTTCTTCCCGTCTTCCTTCCTTCCTTTCTTTCCTCCTTCCTTTCTTCCTTCTTCCTTTCTTTTCTTCTCTCTTTTCTTCTTTCTTTCCTTCTTCCTTTATTTCTTTCTTTCTTCCTTCTTTCTTTCCTAATTGGGGCAGAGAGGATTAAAGAGAGGGCTTGGAGAGTGAGGGAGAGAGAAAGAGATACAGCATTGCTGTATTTCTTGTGATTCTTCCTCTAGCAGGTAGAGACCAGGGACTTGAAGAACTTTTCTTAAAAATACAGAACACTTCACAATTTTGCATCATCTTCACACAGGCATCATGTAAGAACAGTTCCTATTAGAACAAATTTCCTTCTGTTTACCTATCACTTGAAACATTACCTTTTTTCCCCCATTAATCTCTAGTGAATGAGTTATATAAATTATAGTTTATTAAATTATATACTTGCATATTGATTATTATAACCCTGTGTAAATTATACCTAAAAATTACTTTCACAATAGATTTAATTATATTATGGTAAAATAATTGGTATTCAGACTAGGGAGACAACATAGTGGTTCTGTAAAAAGACTTTCAAGCCAGATGTTTTGAGGTCCGTGGTTCAATTCCCAGCACCACCATAAAAGAGAACCAAGCAGTGATTTAGCAAAAAAAAAAAAAATTAAAAAATGAAATGGCTATTTAGTACATAAAAGATGAAGAATATATATTACATATACTGTACGTTTAATATAGAAACACATGCATAAATAATGTGCTGAAAATACATTCTCAACTCTGTTCTTTTATCTGTTTTTACCTTTAAATCAAAATAATGTTTTTTAAACTTTTTTTTTTCCCTTTTCTAAGCTCTTCAAACCAGTCTAAGCTATCTTGCCTCCCTAGGTTACCTTCTGAAAGCAAGCTGCTTCAAGTTATATATTATTTGGTTAAGATCAATTTCTCTCTAGCATTCCTCTCTCCTTTTATTCTTTTTTGTTTATTTTTTCTATTCATCTTTACAAAAGACAGTCTGCCAATGCAGTCTTGGAAATTTAATAGAAATTAATTTCACCACTGGAAATGTGTATTTTTTTCCTCTACAAAACTGGTCAGTTGCCAGGTTTTCCCCCAGTAGAATGAGTAAACTCTATCAGATGCACAATGCTTGACTGCTGCCTCAGCAGACTTGGATTTTCCCTTCTTTTCTTTTTCTTTGTATGAAATGTAGATAAGGATGACTGTAATAGGCTTGGGTATAAATTCAAGGTGGTTGCCAAAAACACATGTCTGTCCAACACACAAGGGAGATGGCAGTGTTTATCTTTCAACTCCAAAAATTACCAGTGTTTTATTACATTTATTTCATCTTTATTCAATTATAATTGCATATTTTTAGAAGTAATGAACTATGTAGACACAACCCAGCAATTACCCTTATATCACATAGTTGTGAACCTTCCTCGGACATTCTCAAAGAAAGATTGTAAGGCTTTATTTGGTTTGGCTTTGTCTTGTATTCTTTTGTAAAATAAATTAAACAATACACTTCTAAAGCGTGTGCTAATTATTTGCCAGAAAGCAAGCACTCTGGCCAATTTTATAATTTTTTGGATGAGCCATAAAGTTCTTCTTTATAATTCTTTAAAGAGGGTGCTTTCAGTTCTAGGTAATATATTCTTTAAATTTTGACACAGGATTTTCACCTAAAGGTAAAATTCTAGGAGCTAAATTAAAAATAAAAACATCCTATTACCTGTGTATCGCTATGAATGAACAGGCAAATCAAAGTACAGATGAAGGCACACTACGATTCAGACTGCCCAGCAGTGTACTCAGAGAAGATTAAACACATGAGCTCTCTAGAATAAATACTTAGGAATGACACTAATATCAACAAAACATAAAATAAACAGCAACTACAGAGAAGCACATTCTAGTTACTTTATTGGGGCGGGGGAGAGGCGAGGGGAGGGCGCGTAACGATTTACATTCCAGTTAGATATGGTCTGAACAGATTTGTGCCTGCAATATCTAACCTGAGGTTTTCCTATTTTGCTTATTTTTCATCACAAGGGTTTCGCCTGTCTGAATTGGCTTTCTCAGATAGAAAGAAACAGAACAAAGAGCACAGTACAGAAGCTTCTTTCATTGTTGCGAGGGAAGCCCTTGGAGCATGAGTTTGGCAAAGTAGAATCGTGCTTCCAGGTGCCTCAGGTTTCTTTTTGTTAAACAAAACTGCAAGAAGGGAAAGCGAGTGGCACACTAACTAGTGTTGGTTCGATGTATGCAATTCTATGAATATATGCGTCACTTGTGAGTCCGGTTTTCTGTTTGATACTACTTAGTTACTGATGCGTGCAGACTCAATAAGGTTATTCATAAGTACAGAACAGTGCAGACATTTTCTATTACTGGAATAGGACATTAAATTAAACCATGGGGGAATTTTCCAGTTTTTATTTTTTTATAGAGAATGAGGACAGTTCAATTTAGATTGTCAATTTTTGGTACATGCTAGAATATACCTGATACCACAAGAATATAAAGTTCAAGTGGACATTTCAATTACTCCCACAGAGAAGAATATGGTCAGGGCCAGGTAGAGGTGTACCTGGTTGAGTGCATATGTTATAGTGTGCAAGGACCCTGGTGGGAACCCCCTGGTCCCTACCTGCAGGAGGAAAGCTTTGCAAGTAGTGAAGCTGTTTTGCAGGTGTCTCTCCCTTTCCCTCTCTACCTCTTCTTTCCCTCTCAATTTCTGGCTGTCTCTATCCAACAAAGATAACATAAAATTTTAAAAGAGTAGACTATAGTCCATGCCCACTCATGGCCTTAGAAGTGATAAAGAAATAAAGACAAATGAAGATGCTAACATGATGCCAAGCAGACTTCCCTGGGCAGACAACCCCACCAATGTGTCCTGGAGCTCTGCTTCCACAGAGCCCTGCCCCACTCAGTAAAGAGAGAGACAGGCTGGGAATATGGATTGACCTGTCAACACCCATGTTCAGCATGGGGGTTGGGGAAAGCAATTACAAAGCCAGACCTTCCACCTTCTGCACCCC
Source organism: Erinaceus europaeus (assembly GCF_950295315.1). Classification (NCBI taxonomy): domain Eukaryota; kingdom Metazoa; phylum Chordata; class Mammalia; order Eulipotyphla; family Erinaceidae; genus Erinaceus; species Erinaceus europaeus. The sequence goes on from NC_080175.1 coordinate 91,721,300, forward strand.
ATAATGACCCTGGGTTCATACTCCCAGAGGGATAAAGAATAGGAAAGCTATCAGGGGAGGGGATGGGATACGGAGTTCTGGTGGTGGGAATTGTATGGACTGATACCCCTCTTATCCTGTGTTTTTTGTCAGTGTTTTCTTTTTATAAATAATTTTATTTATTTATTTATTTATTATTTAAGAAAGGATAAATTAACAAAACCATAGGGTAGGAGGGGTACAATTCCACACAATTCCCACCACCCAATATCCATATCCCAACCCCTCCCCTGATAGCTTTCCCATTCTCTATCCCTCTGGGAGCATGGACCCAGGGTCATTGTGGGTTGCAGAAGGTGGAAGGTCTGGCTTCTGTAATTGCTGTAATTTTTCAAAAAAAAAAATGAAGATAAAAGGTGGCAACTACAAAATTATCTGAGTTAGCTTCAAATTATTTTTATATGTCTTATTAGGAATATAATGATTTACATATTTTGTATATTTTTAATTTTTTATTTATAAAAAGGAAACATTGACTAAACCATAAGGTAAGAGGGGTACAACTTCACACAATTACCACCACCAGAACTCTCTATCCCATCCCGTCCCCTGATAGCCTTAACATTCTTCAACCCTCTGGGAGTGTGGACCCAGGGTCATTATGGGGTGCAGAAGGTGGAAGGTCTGGTTTCTGTAATTGCTTCCCTGCTGAACATGGGCATTGGCAGGTCCATCCATACTCCCAGCCTGTCTCTCTCTTTCCCTACTGGGGAAGAGCTCTGGAGAAGTGGAGCTCCAGGACACATTGGTGAGGTCTGTCCAGGGAAGTCTGGTCACATCCTGCCAGCATCTTGAACCTGGTGGTTGAAAAGAGAGTTAACATACAAAGCCAAACAAATTGTTGAACAATCATGGACCCAAAGGCTGGAATAGTGCAGGTGAAGAGTTGGGGTGGGGGTGGGGTCTCTGTATTGTAGATAGCTAGTAGGAATATTTTAGTTAAATTCCAAAGTGCCTGTGGTTATACTAGTGTTTTTTATTGTTTGTTTCTTTGTTTGTTTTGCCTGAGCCTGAAATCTGATATGCAGGTGGATCCTAATTATTGTCTGAGGAGATGATGTCATGGCTGGCAGAAGGACCAGAAAGCTGGATCAGTGAAGAGAAAAAACAGCTCCCAAATATGGGAAAAGTGTATAAATATTGTTGACTGTAAACCCCATTGATCTCATGTGATCTGGGGCCCATATTCAGCTTAGGAGCCTATGTGACCTCTGTATCCCTGTAGATCTGAACTCACATTCTGTGGTCATAAATAGGAATGTTCCAAGCAGCCCCAATATTGACCCATCTTCCCCAGGCCGTAGCATAGAGTATGTTGTCCAGTCTCCCTTCAGAGGATGGAACATTCTCTACCATTGTTGATCCAAGTTGAAGGCAAGGTCCTATGGGGGCCTGCAAAGGGTTCTATTGTGTTGCTCCTAATAGAGATGACTGCTAACAATGAAGAGAAGGATTTATTTAAGGTCTAGTCCCATCATGTCTGTTTGGGAATCTCAGGACTCCCCGAATGGGGCCCCAGCTGATGGGTGGCCCTATAGTGACTAAAGAGTCATCGTTAAAGTATGCCAGTCTCTTGTCCTTATTCAGCTTTTGCAGTCCTTAACTTTGATGCGGTTAGCTTTGGAGTGAGTGAGAGAACTGTAATAGAAAGTAGGTGAGGAGGGTCTCTAAGTCTAAGTAGACACAATTTCATCATGAACTTGATACTGATTCACTAAAGACTATTGTGTACTTTTGCTTTCAGGTATATATATATATATATATATATATATATATATATATATATATATATATATATTGCCCAAATTTATGTATACATGTGAACATATGACCTATCTCATGGGACCTGGTCTATATGTAGGTTTTAGGAATTTGTTAGGAAGTGAACCTCCTGGAATGGGATTAGAGAATATTATGAAAGGAAAGGTCTCCAACAAGGGCAACAAAAGGGAAAATAAACAAATACAAATAAATAAATAAATAAATAAATAAATAAATAAATAAATAAATAAATAGAAAGGAAAGGTCTCAACCGGAGTAATGAGGCTGAAGGGTTGACATTCCGTGCCTGATGTGTCTGGAAACAGTGTGAAGTGAAGCATGCTGAAGTGGTACTCCTTGCATTGATTAGGTTAGGATCAGCGGATGCAATATCATTTGGTATCAGTTGATTGAAGCATGGAGGAAAGTGAGCCCCACCCTAAGGTTCTAGGACTGGGGAAAATACAGGCTCTATAGAGGAAGTAGGAGGTTCCTGCTGTCTTAGGATTTAAGAAGACAATAGATAGTTATGTCTATAATCTCATTATTGAGCAATTGGGTTAACTTTGAAATATCCCTTTGTTAGGATTTGCTGTATCATATACAACATCACCATAATTTATGTCCTTTGACATTGTTTGTATATAGCTGTATATATATATATATACATATATATATTTGTATATATATATTTAAAAAAGAAAAAGAAAAATATATATAACCTAAAAAAAGGAATATAATGATTTATAAGATAATCGTTGCCACATAGGTACTTCTCATTCTATCATGATAGGTGTCTATGTAACAATCTCATCATCAATGCAGGTCCTCTTCCACCATTGAACACTGGGTGCCCTTTCCATGATTCCTTCATGTTCCATCCAATATGAGGCAAAGGAGATAACTTCATCATTTTTAACAGTTGATTAGTATCCCTTTGTGTAAGTATATAATAACTTTATTCACCACTCATCTGTCACTGGTTTGCCTGGATTGCTATATGTAAGAATAACAGCCTTTATCTCTCCAAAAATAAACTGAAAGGAATGTTAGTTGTTTATAGATAATGGACCTTGACTGTATAACTACTGTTACCTGGTATCCTACTTGGAGAGACAGAGAGAGGGAGAAGAGTGAGAGAAAGACTTGGGATTATTTTTTGGCTTCCAGGGTTATTATTGCTGGGTCTCAGTGCCTGCACTGAGAGTCCACTATTTCTGGAGGCCATTTTTCCCACTTTGGTGCCCTTGTTGTTGCTCTTGTTATTGCTGTTGTTGATAGGACAGAGAAAAATTGAGAGAGAATGGGAAGACAGAGAGGGGAAGAGAAGGATAAACATCTGCAGACTTGCTTCACCACACCACCTCGTGAATCAACACCCCTGCAGGTGGGGAGCCAGGGAGGGCGGCCTCAAACTGGATTCTTACGCCACATGTGCTTAACCTGGGAAGCATTTTGAGTTGTAAATCAAATTATTTGCTTTTACTTTCTTTCTTAGCTGCTTTTTTTCCCTCTCTCCCTCTAATTCCCTGCTTCCTTATGTTGTTTCTTTCTCTTTGTGAGGGCTTCACTGTTCCAGGCTGACTTTCAGATATAAAGAGAGGCAGAGACAGAGGAAAAGACATCACTGCACTAACTTTTCCTCCCATGCAGTAGGGATCCATGTTTGAACCTGGGATGTATACATGGCGAAGCAGGTGCGTTACCCACAGGAACTGTTTTGCTGGCCCCAGATGTTTTATTAATTTTTTTTTAACCAAATGCATTTTGCTGGGATAGCCTGAGGGTGCTTCTTCTAGAGCAAGTGCTCTCTGCATTGGAGAGAACTCAACTGCAGCCAACCTAGGCTGCTGTGTGGGAGAGGGATCAGGATATCTTGCCAGGCTAGCTAGTGTCGCAGGAGAGAGACTCTGGGACTCTCGTAGCTGGAAGGCAATCCCATGTTTAATCAGAAGAGCATCTGTATTTATACTCACCAAGAAGGAAACAGTAGGGTGGAAAACATGATGTGACATAGAGAGGGTGGAGTGAAAAGAGAGTGCAAACTAATGGTGGAAAACAGGAGAGGGGGCAGAGCAAAAAGAGAGTGCGAACCAGTGGGATTAAACCAATGCCCTGCAGGCAGGGTGGTTCTCAGGTAAAACAGTGATTATGTAAATAGACCACAGAGTTAAGCAGGGGGGGAGCTGGCATACTGCCCAACACATTTTACTTGAGAGAACAACTGTTAACCTAAGGATATTTGAACTTACAGAGTTTTCTGAAAGTTGAACAGTGTAAAAAAAAAGCGTATTTTTATTTAAAGCATTTGGAATGTCAGATATGGTGTGTCACCTAAAATTAACATTTTCCCATTTTTGAAAGACCTTTTTTTTTTTAAATGAAGTTGGTGGTAATAAGAACAAATAGAATTTATCTGACATTTCATAATGAAACATTGCAAAGCTATACCCTGCTCCTGAAGCAGGTCTGCAGGTGTTTCTTTTTTATCTCTCCTTCTGTCTGTCTCCCCTCCTCAATTCTTCTCTATCTTATCTAATAAAAAAGAAAACATGAAAGAAAGAGAGAAAAAAGGAAGGAAAAAAGAAGGAAGGAAGGAAGGGAAGAAGGAAAGAAGAGAGAAAGAAGGGAAGAAAGTGGAGTGGAGGATTCATCTTGAAGGCACAGAGCCCCAGCAATAATCCTGCTGGCATCAAATAAATGAATAAATAAATAAGTTTGAATATAATGCTTTGATTTTCAGAGGATTGTCTTCTCTACATATTTGAAGTAATTCAATCAACTATTATGAAATTCCATTGTAAAACTTAACAAAATTTACTATTATCTTATTGTAGATTCATTTTTCTTGGTAGAAGATTAGAGGCAGGGAGGAGCCTGGTGATGGTGCTCCTGATAAAGCATGCATGTTACAATGCATAAGGATCCAAGTTCAAGCCCCTGGTACCCACCTGCAGGGGCGGGAAGCTTCGGGAGTGGTGAAGCAGGGCTGCAGTTGTCACTCTGTCTCTCTCATTCACTATCTTTATCTCCCCTCTCAATTTCTCGCTGTCTTTATCCAATAATTAATAAAAAATAAATAAACAAAAAGAAAGTTTTAAAAAAGATTAATGGGTAGAGATTCAACAGAGTACCCCAACAAAGAGATGTAAGAAGTAGATTCTAAGTATAAAACATATTCATCAATATATGAAAACAAAAATTGAATTTAAAAAGAAAACTTTGAGTCTAGAATTAGGAATAGAGTAAAATGTATCAATTTTAGGAATGTTTTTTGCCACTGAAGTAATTTAGAAATATGAAAACAAATAACAAATGTTATTAAACCGCCACCAAATCTGTAACTTCTCATCCAAGTACAATAGTATAGAAATTTATACTCTTGGAAGATTTTCAAATCTCAGACATTCTGTGTTAGCTTTTATAATGAGTATAGTAAACGTTCAGTGAAACTGATAGGAATCCACGTTTCACGATTTACTTTCTGCTCTATGGAGAAAATGTCAAGGTTAATAACTTAATGCATATTTTAAATATAGACCATTTCTTTTACATAAGAATCAACAGTAAAGGATACTATATGAATTAAATAATAATGAGCACTGTAGCCTTCCATAATGCAATAAAGGGTGATGAATCATTTTATCATCCAAATTTTATATATTGACAACGGCTTTATGGCTAGTAAGAGATCAACATTATGAATAGTTATAAAACTTGACACTTTTTAATGCAGTCAGTTCATTTTTACAGAAGCATTTGTCAAATTTCTGGTTCTTCATAAAACTTTTTACTCGCCTTATAAATATTTCAGTTGTCCTTAGCCTTAGCGTTTCTATACAGTAGCACATGCTGTACACAGAGGATATGTCTGTGAAATGACACCCTGCTGAAAACTCATTTTTCTTTAAAAAGCCTTGCCATAATCTACTGAAAGCAATAGGCAATTTGCTTATAATAGTTAATGATATTAATATCTATTTTATATAATTCATGTTTATTTGTATTATAGTCCATGTATTTCCTCAGGTGTATACTATTTCTAGATTGGGAAACTATTTTTTTAGTAAGAATTAATTTATTATTTATAATTAATTAATTGAGTTCCTACTCATGACCACAGAATACAAGCTCAGACCTATAGGGATGCAGAGGTTACATAGGCTCCTGTGCTTAATACGGGCCCCAGAACAAGTCAGTGGGGTTACAGTCAACAATATTGATACATCTTTCCCATATTTGGCAACTATATTCTTCCCTGATCCAGCTTTTGAGCCCTTTTTTTCAAGCCATGACATCATATCCCCAGGCAACAACTTGAGTCCACCTGCATATCAGACGTCAGGCTCAGGAAAAAACTAGTATAGTCATGGCCCTTTGGAATCTAACTAAAATAGGCCTACTAGCTATCTTCAAAACCAAGACCCCAAATCATCTGCAATATTTCAGCCTTTAGGTTCATGATTAGTCAACAATTTTTTTTTTTTTGGCTTTATATGTTAACTCTTTGTTCAGCCACCAGGTTCCGGATGCTACCATGATGCCAACCTGACTTCCCTGGGCAGATGACTCCACCAATGTGTCCTGGAGTGCCAAGTAAGATTTGAGCAACATTGACCTGTAGAATAAAATAACAATCTCTTAGTATGCATGTCTTTTTAATTCTAACTTTACCCCAACGTATTTATATCAATCACGTACCTTACATGTATTATTAAACCTTACATAAGCTATAAAATTCCATATCTGTCATTTGTAAGTAGAAGTATTGTATTTAAACCACTCATTTGTTTATTTGAGGAGGTAAATACTAAAATAGATTCATATCGATTAAGGTCAGACTCCTGGACTCCCAATTACATCTTGTGAGCTGCATTTACCTCTCAATGCATTAGAAACAAACTAATCATAAAGGCATAAAATGTACACAACCTTGAAAGGGAAATAGACAGAAAACTTTTTCTGAGAAATTGAGTTTTGATTTTATTACAAACTGTTTTGTTATTGACTTGTAGAGAATTTTTTTCTGAAATATATTAAAACTAGATGTGAAATTTTCTTAGGAGTATATTGAAAGCAGAAGCCTGCAATTCTTTGTGAACATTACCTGTATTCTGGTTTTGTCATTTTAAGTTGCAAGCATTAACCTTGGCATAAGGATATCTGATTTTCAGATACATTCAGTAATATTTGCTTGATATTTTAAAACTATCTTTATTTAAAAAAAAAAAAAGATTTTGGGAGTTGAGCGGTAGCACAGCAGGTTAAGCACACATGGTGTAAAGTGCAAGGACCAGCATAAGGACCCAGGTTCAAGCCCCCGGCTCCCCACCTGTAAGTGAGTCTCTTCACAAGCAGTGAAGCAGGTCTGCAGGTGTCTGTCTTTCTCTCCTCTTCTCTGTCTTCCCCTCCTCTCTCCATTTCTTTCTCTCCTATCCAACAACAATGACAACAATAAGACAACACAGGCGACAAAAGGAAATAAATAAATAAAGATTTTATTTATTTCCTAAAAAGGGGGAGAAAGAGAGAAATAGAGAACCGGGTGGTGATACACCTGGATGAGCACACGTTACAATGCATAAGGACCTGCGTTTGAGGCCCGGTTCCCCACCTGCAGGAGGAAAGCTTCACCAGTGGTGAATCAGAGCTGCATGTGTCTTTCTATCTGTTTCTCCCCCTTTAAATTTCTGGCTGTCTCTATCAATTACTTACTTACTGAATTAACTAAAAATTAAAGAGAGACCAGAACATAATTCTTAAATGTGTAGTCTCAGGGTCTCACACACATAGATCATGCATTCAATCAACTAACCTAACCCCCTCCCCCCCGGCAGCATGATTAGAATTTTAAAGATTTATTCTCATAGTGATTTTTTTTTCACTCTCCAGTTCTCTTTATCTCCTCTTCTTAGTAACTTTAAACATGCAAAGCTGTGTAATTAACTATAGTCATGAAATACTATCTCTATGAATTGCTTGTTAACTAAAAGTTTGCACCTTTGATGAAGTTATTTTTAATATAGACTTTTAATATATTTCTTAAAATTGAATATTTCAATGTTCAATAAGAATGGCAGTCAATAAGCTTTTATGGCTCTTCAACATATTATTATGTCAATGATATTTTCCAACATTTGCTTCACCTGTTCTTTTTTTTTTTTTTTTTTTGCCTCCAGGGTTGTCACTGGGGCTCAGTGCCTGCACCACCAATCCACTGCTCCTGGAGGCCATTTTTTTCCATTTTGTCACCCTTGTTGTCGATATTGTTATTGTTGTCATTGATGTTGTTGTTGGATAGAAAAGGGAAAAATTGAGAGAGGAGGGGAGACAGAGAGGGAGAGAGAAAGGTAGACACCTGCAGACCTGCTTCACTGCTTCCGAAACGACCCCCCTGCAGGTGGGAATCTGGGGACTCGAACCGTGATCCTTACTCAGGTCCGTGTGCTTCGTGCCATGTGCACGTAACCCACTGCACTACTGCCTGACCTCTGCACTTGTTTTAAAGTAAAACATTTATGTCCATTGAGTATTGCAAGTAGGGCAATTGTTCAGTTTTGCAGTGATAAGCATATGAATCTAACATGTCTCTCCCACTAGAATGCTCCAGAATGGGGTAATTTCCTAATAGTTTGTCATTTTGAGTTAAGCAGTGCAGGTAATGCATAGAGCTTTTGAAAATACACTAATAAGGGACAAACAGAATGTTATTGCTATTAATATTTTTCTCCATTTTTATTTGTGATTACTGGGTAGTTACAAGATTGTAAGATTACAGGATATAGTCCCATATTGCACCCACCACCACAGTTCTGGTTCCCAGCCTGCAGTACCTGTGGCAAAGTGAGTTTCTTCAGAAGTCCCAGTTGAAATTTGGCCAAAGTTGAAGTATTTTGTTGTTGTTGCTGTTGTTGTTGTTGCTGTTGTTTTAGCCAGTTTATCAGGGGAGCAGGGGAATGATGCCTGTGGACTATTAAAGTGGTTTTAGATATGAAGTTGGACCAAGGAGTTAAAAGACTGCTTAGAGGATATGTAGGGTTGGAGGTATGTTTGTCGGAGAATAAATAATGTTGCTGGATTATTAAAGTGAGAAAGGGATTTCCATTGACTTAATCTGGGAAGAAAGGATTACCCAAAAAGGAATTGCAAAATCTTTTAAGTTTAGTCTAATAGCCTGTATTTAGATATGGAAACCACAGTGTACGCAGTCTCTTTTTATATTCTAAGCAGTATAAATCTATTGAAATTTTTAAGCAGATGGGTAATGCTGCCAGACTTATATTTTTTAAAATAAACAGTATGATTCCAATAAAGGGAAAATTTTGAATTAATTTCAGAATGTTTGCCGCTGAACCAATTAGGAAAATATGAAAAGTATTCTGATGAGATGATTCCATCTTGAAATAATGAAGTGTAAAAAAAAAATATCAAGAGTACAAGATGGAGAAGTGTCATAAATCCAAAAGACAGTGCCATTACTAAAAAGGATTTAGAAAAAGAGACATCATGTTGAATAAGTATCTATATGTAAAAATCTTTTTTACCAGAAAAAAAAGTTTACTTGGATAATTCATTTTAAAAGCTGTATTTCTTCTCTTGCATTCTTCATTATACATTTATGGAAAATATTAATTTTCATGGAATGAAAAACTATATTAATTTTTTTCTAGATTTATTAAATGTTATGGATTACATAATCATTCTTAAGGAACTAAATGTCAAAATATCAAAAACTAGAAAAAAATTGAAAGATATATATCTAACAGAATAAGTGACTTAGGGCTATTTATTTATTTACTTACAGTCCTATAGTTTTGAGTAATATAACTTAATTTTCTTCATTGACTTTTTAAGTGCAACCGAAATTCTAAACTTCTAATTTTTTTAGTGATTTAATAATGACTTACAAAATTGTAAAACAGTAGGGGTATAATTCCATGTGATTCCCACCACCAGATTTCTGTGTCCTCATGCCCTTGATTGGGACTTCTATTTTGTAAGGTAAATATTTCTTTAACTTTATTTTCAAATAGCATCCTTACAAAATTGATTAATTAAAATAAGATGCTTAGTGTGAACCATAAAACTCTATTATAGGTATCATTATTTTTTTAAAAAAAGGGATATAAATATAGACCTTAACAATGGGAATGCTATATAAAGAGAGAGTAGGCAAGGATTTGGAAAGGAAGTCAGAGACTAGAGAAATGCAACTGCAAACCAATAAGCAGCAAATAATGTAAAGAAAGCACCAAAGAAAGATATTACTTCTTCCAAACAATGAAGTTTTTAGTACCTAGTTACAGCAGCCTTAAAATATAGATACATTGTCTAGGCAACTAGATTTTATACTGAATTTTGTCAGACTGAGGAAATGTTTTCTAAAACTTATGTGATATTTCATATTAATCAGACATTTACATATGAAATATCATTAATCATATATGTCAAATAGTATTATAAAATTTAGCCATTCTGATTACTAGTAAACTCTATGAGAATGCAATTAGCATCATGGAAGGAATGTTGTTATTTGGATTTCTGTCACATAGAGTACCAAAGAATGATGCTACAAATTTAACTATACTCAAATTAGCACATAAAGGGAATGTAAATTACTCCATCCCCTGTGGAGAGCAGTCTGAAGAACTCTCAGAAGTCAAAAAGTGGACCCTCCCTATGAATCTGCAGTTCCTCTCCCTGGGATATATCCTAAGGAACCAAACATACCCATCCAAAAAGATTTGTGTACACATATGTTCATAGCAGCACAATTTGTAATAGCCAAAACCTGGAAGCAATCCAAGTGTCCAACAACAGATAAGTGGGTGAGAAAGTTGTGGTCTATAAATACAATGGAATACTACTAAACTATTAGAAGTAGTGACTTCACTTTCTCCATCTCATTTTGGATGGAGCTTGAACATATCATGTTAAGTGAGATAAGTCAGAAAGAGAAGGAAGAATACGGGATGACCTCACTCATAGGTAGACGATGAAAAATACTACAATGATGCCAACCTGACTTCCCTGGAGAGACGACCTCACTAATGTGTCCTGGAACTCCACCTCCCCAGAGTCCTATCTCACCAGGGAAAGGCAGAGACAGAGTGGGGGTATGTTGGTATGCTTCTAGTTCTGCTTATAAGACCTTCTATTTCGATCTTCAAGTTAGGTTCACTTGTATTGCTTAACGCTATGGTCTATTTACATAATCATTGTTCTAATTATTTTAATCCCCCACTGGTTTGAGTGCTCTTTTTCCACTCCGCCCCCTCTCCTAGTCACACTCTGTTTCCCACCGTTTAATCCCCATTGGTTTGCACTCTCCTTTCACTCCACCCTCTCTTCATCACACCCTACCACTTCCTTCCTGGAGAGTATAAATGCAGATGAATAAAGCCAGCATGGCACTGCATTGCACTGCTTCCCAGCTCAGCCATGAGTCCCTGGTCGTCTGTCTCCCACCCATGAAGCTAGCCCGGCAGGGTTATGGATCGACAGGTCAATGCTCATGTCCAGCGGAGAATCAATTATAGAAGTCCCACCTCTGCAACCCATAGAGATCTTTGGTCCATACTCCCAGAAGGATAAATAATAGGGAACCTTCCAATGGAGGGGATGGGATATGGCGCTCTGGTGGTGGGAACTGTATGAATTGCTCACCTTTTATCCCATAATCTTATCTATCATTATGAAATCACTAATAGAAAAAAATAAGAAGAAAAAGAAGTTGAAAAATAAGAAAACACAAAGTAGAATTGGACTGGAGTAGGTGTATTGCACCAAGGTAAATGGAGGAGGAGGAGGGTTCAGGTCCTGGAACATGATGGTGAAGGTGGAACTGGAGGAGGTTGAACTGTGACGTGGAAAACTGAGAAATGTTACACACGTACAAACTACTGTAGTTTACTTTTGACTATAAACCATTAATCCCCCAATAAAGAAAAAATATATAAAATAAGCAGCACATAAACTATTTAAATTCAAGCTATATGTCTAAATTGTTCTAGAATCTTTCTCTAAAGCTAGCATTGTGTCTTATATGTGAGTATATAATATATATATGTATATATAGACATATTAATTATATAATAAGAATACGTAAAGCAAACCTAGTAAGTTACTGTTTCCATAATTTTAGTTCTGACCTTAGAATAAAGTATGTACAGATATATTTTGTAGTAAAACCTCATTCTTTTTTTCCCCTTTGGCTCAAATGTTTTTATAATGAAAATTTTGTCTTTACATTTGAATCACAAATTTGATTCTCTCTAGGTAAAAATAGTTTCTCTTCTTAAGCCTAAGGTTTAAATGTCACTCCCCCACCCCTGTCCTTATCAGGAGAATAAGATACATGAATTAGTTTGAGGAAGGACAGAATAAAAAAGGATCTTCCCTGGATGTTCTTTTTCTCAGTGCATTTTCTCTGATGGTCTTTAAATTCTTATGAGAATCAGTGACCCAAAATATTCTGTCATATTTTAGTTACAACAAAAGCACACAACCTTTGAGTTACTTTTAATAATTTATGGCATGTGCTGTTTAGCGACATTTTAAAAGGATTTCACAGGACACTCATGGACTCTGTTACAAGAGGAGAACAAAATTCCCCATCACCAACACCAACAGGTGTCTGAGAACTCATCTTGATTCAGCTCAGTTATAACACAATTGAGAGAAGCATCTAATTCCACAGATAAGAATTCATCCTTCCCTCTAGAGCCCTACCCCATTAGGAAAAGTTAGAAACAGGCTGGGGGTATAGATCAATCTGCCAATGCTCCTGTCCAGCAAAGAAGCAATTATAGAAGCTAGAACTCCCACCTTCTGCACCTCAAAAAGAATTTTGGTCCATACTTCTAGAGGGGGAGAAATGTTAGGAGAAGATGACCAGAGGGCTCTGAACTCTAATTCCATCAGGACCCTGAGAGGAGAAAAAAAAACAAACACAGTTGGAAGTAAATAGGTATAGGTGTGACTTAGAAAGTGAAGATAGAATTATAGAAAAAAATGGGCAAATAAACATATAAATATTAATAGAAATAGTTGATCCATAACCCTGGAAGAACCATTGCAGCTTCCAATGGAGAGAATGGCAACAGAGAACTCTGGTGGTGTGAACAGTGTGGAATTATATCCCTGTTACATCATAGTTTTGTAAATTGATATTAAATCACTAATAAAAATATAATTCCAAAAACAACAACAACAAAAGGAATTCAGTCTCCTATACCACCCTCTTTTTTGGTGGCCAGCCTCCAAACTACCTGCTTTAGCCAACTGGCTGTAATTCAGAGATTCCCAAGGATCCTGATTCAGATCTGATTGATTTTCTAGAGCGAATCTCACAGCCTTCATTTTGCTCTCTGTACATATGTAGGTATTTCTTATATTGTCATACTCCCCTGTGTTGGAGTCTATCACATAGCAAAAGGCATTAATTAGCAACGTATTGTTTAAGTGCTCTTCACCCTGTCACCCTGGAAAGAGACTGCCATTCAGGAAGATATTCACACCACCAGTTGGGGATCTGGGCGCTCAATCCCAGATCCTTACGCCAGTTCTTGCACTTCACGCCATGTGCACCTGACCACTGAGCTGCAGTACCCCCCACCACCCCCCCTCGTCATTATAAGCCCTGAACCCCAACCTGGAATTAAGATGCTTTTTTTCAGACAAGAGTCTGCCATTTTTCAGGTTCCACTAGTAACTTGAAACAAAGGAAACTTTCTTACCTTTTGAATAACTGACATTTTGACCTGTAAGCACTTGAGGCTTGTTTTCACATATTTTATACAAGACTTGGCTGAATTTGCAAGGAAGTTTACCTCACGCAGCAACAACCATCAGGTGAATGTCAGTTGCAAGGCGCTAGCTGACACTAGAGGAAATCTCATTCTCAACAGCTGCTGAGACCTGCTTGAGCCTGAGCAAGTCCGTTAAGTGATTTGTCATTAAAGTAAAAGAGATTTTCGACGACCGCAGTTGTTGGTCTCACAGGGTTTTGGATAAGTCACTGGACTCCAGGATTGGGTAAGTCCCCATGTGTACGATGGGGGATCCTTTCTCTTTGACATTTGGGCTTTTTTGTTTTTTCATTTGGGGTTTGAGGTTGTTTGTCAGTCATCTGGGCATTTGCCATTTGAGATCTCTGGGTCAAATTTGCCATTTGAGAATGTCACAAGACTTTGAGACCGTTGCTTGGCTCTTCTGTAAGAGTAGGTGGGTTTTGGAAGAGTTCTGTCTGGATTTGAATCATATTTTGCTCTTTTATTTACTTATTGTACTTGGTTTTGCTCTGTTGTGCTTACTTGTGTCACTATGCTACATCAGTGGGGGAATGCTAGTCCCATAAGAAGCCCTCCAGGGTATGCTTTAGACTAGACCACCTCAGACTACATGTCTGTAACTAAAAGCAAAACAATTTACTATTGCTTTCTGTTGCCCTTGTTGTTTTTTTTTTATTATTGTGTTTATTAATGTTGTTGTTGTTAGATAGGACAGAGAGAAATTGAGAGAGGGGAAGACAGAGAGGGGAAGAGAAAGATAGACACCTGCAGACCTGCTTCACCGCTTGAGAAGCGACTCCCCTGCAAGTGGGGAGCCGGGCTCGAACTGGGATCCTTCCTCCGGTCTTAGCGCTTTGCGCCTTGGGCACTAACTTGCTGCGCTACCTCCCGACTCCCAAGAAAATATATTTTTTTAACATACAGCTGATATTTTTGTACATATTGAAGAGGTTGTTACACAACTTGTGTGACTGATATCACTAAAAAATAGATGAAAGGAATCCAAACAATGAGGTTAAAGATTGGCAGCTAGAGGACAAGTGGATATAATTACCCTAAAGAGGTCAGTGGGGGTGGTGAAGAGGTCTCATTAGACGAGTACTATGGAAATGAGAGCTGTTAACTGAAAACTAGTTCCGAGATACAAGACATATGACCATCCAGCAAATAAAATGACCAGGAGACTGAAAGTACTTGCCCCGCTTAAAAAAAAAAAAATCCTGTCTCTTTCTCAGTTTTTAAATCAGAAGTAATTTTTGACCTGGAGTCCATTGACTAAAGACAAGGCAGGGTCCCTCCCTGAGAGGAAAGTTGTGACAACAGGTGGTAGTAATACATGGAAACAGATATATGTCTTAGCCTATAAGCGGAATCCTGACTATTTACTTAAGTAATTATAAACTGCTGAGAGGGAATACCCAGATTATTTGAAGATTGTGAGTCTGAGTTGACAGTGCTATGCAGAGCTCTCAAAGAATCATGAGAACAGACTCTCTGAAGTGACTAGCAAATGACTCTGTCAGAAATACGTATTTCACGTATAAATGTGCCTTTTTTGTTCATAAGATCTCAGTCCACACTGAGTCGGGAAGGGCATTGAGAATGTTTGATCAGCACAGGGCTCTACATTGCCAATGCAGGTGGGGCTCGTGCCCAGCGCCTCCGTTGTTTCTAGGTAGTTACAAGACAACTGAATTCCAACAACCTGCTAATTCTGGATGATAAATACCCACGATTTCTCAAGTTATTTAGTTGATCATTTAGAATTAGTATATTTTATAAAAACTTAAAAGGATCATATTCACAACATTTACAGGTACACAGCATAGAAAGGGCCTACCACATGTTGATGAAGATATTAAGTAGCATTCTCATTGCAACTTGAAATAAATTACATTATATTTTCAAGCTTTTACTATCAGTTTTTCTTTATCTTATGGATTTTCATACATTTCTGGCAAACTTTTAATATTTGGTGTGTGTGTGTGTGTGTGTGTGTGTGTGTAGAGAGAGAGAGAGAGAGAGAGAGAAAGATAAACCATTGGAAGGTGAAGATAAAGAATGAAATGGGAGCCGGGCGGTAGCACAGCAGGTTAAGCGCACATGGCACGAGCACAAGGACCGGCGTAAGTCTCCTGGTTTGAGTCCCCGGCTCCCCACCTGCAGGGGCGTCACTTCACAGGTGGTGAAGCAGGTCTGCAGGTGTCTGTCTTTTTCTCCCCTTCTCTGTTTTCCCCTCCTCTCTCCATTTCTCTCTGTCCTATTCAACAACGACAACATCAATAACAACAAAAATAAGTACAAAAATCAAAAAGGTCAACAAAAGGGAAAATAAATAAATATTTGAAAAGTTAAAAAAGGGGGTGGGAGACATCAGTAGCATTGCTGTCCACTTACAAATATTCCCCGCAGATATCGACTAGCAGCTTGAACCTGGGTCCTTGTGCACTATCACATTTTCAGTCATCCTGGTGTACCCAGCCCCTTTCCTAACTATTCTTAAAAGGCTTATTGTCTTTTTTTCTCTTTATTGGGGGTGGGGGATTAATGGTTTTCAGTTGATAGTAAAATACAGTCGTTTGTGTAAGAGTAACATTTCCCAGTTTCCCACAGAAGACTCTAAACCTTCACCTCGGTCCTCCTTCACCATCACGTTTCAGAATCTAAATACTGCTTCTGTTTTTTCCCAGAGTCCTTTACTTTGGTGCAATACACCAAATAGTCATTTTCTAACCACTATTTCTATCTTTCACAACCATGCCTAGTCTGAGGTCACACTGAGCTCGCCTTCCTCAGTGCCGACACTAGTCACTCATACCATAGGCCAATATGCTTCTAAGTTCAGTTCATCAGTCGAGTTACGTCAGTGAAATGGGTGAAGTCTAAATTTGAGGAGTTTTACAAAATCATCAAAAAGGAAACAAATTGAAGAAACTGTTAGAATTAAACTAGCATTAATATTTAATAGAAATTTAAAGAAAGTAAACTAGTGGGGAAATGGTGGATTAAGAACCAAATAATAGGAGGCGAGGTTGTGTCACATCTGGTTGAGCTGACTTATTATATAATGTGTGAGGACCTGTGTTGTTTTCGAAGGGTTATGTTGTTTTCGCCGGGCTGGCTTCACGGGCGGGTAACAGACGACCAGGGACTCATGGTTGAGCTGTAGGCAGTATCTCTTTATTCATGCAGGACGCAGCCCAATCTAAGACGAGCTAAGCTAAACTCAAGGTAAAGTACTCTAAAACTCACAATGCTGTCTTTATATATACTTGCCAAGTAGGGTGGAAACAGGATGTGACATAGAGAGGGTGGAGAGAAAAGTGACTGGTGAAAATCAGGGTGTGACAAAGAAGGGGTCAGGGTGTGACAAGGAGGGGGGGTGGAGCAAAAACATATCATGAAACAGTGGGGATTGAACCAATGCCCTGGAGGGAGGTGCTTGTTAACAGCGGTTATGTAAATCGAATGAAGTGGTTATGTAAATAGAATAGTGTTAAGCAGGGGGGATTTAAACCAAATGAAACAGAAGGGGTCTCATGCATACCAACAGACCTGGGTTCAAGGCCCTGGTCCCCACCTGCAAGAGTAAAGCTTTGTGACTGGTGAAACTGTGTGTCAGGTACCTCTCTTCCTTCCTTCCTTCCTTCCTTCCTTCCTTCCTTCCTTCCTTCCTTCCTTCCTTTTTTAATTATCTTTACTTATTGGATAGAGACATCTATGCATTTAACTAGTAAAGACTTTTGTATTATTGTTTAAAGTATTTTTATTATTAATAGCAAAAAAATGTTCAGAACTATATTCCTACTGAGGAAGATTTATCTTTGAACTCAGTAGAATTTTAAAAAAAATTTTTATATTTCTTTATTCCCTTTTGTTACCCTTATTTTATTGTTGTAGGTTCTTATTGTTGTTGTTACTGATGTCATTGTTGTTGGATAGAACAGAGAGAAATAGAGAGAGGAGGGGAAGACAGAGGGGGAGAGAAAGATAGACACCTACAGATGTGCTTCACAGCTTGTGAAGCGATTCCCCTGCAGGTGGGGAGCCAGGGGCTCAAACCCAGATCCTTTGGCCGGTCCTTGTGCTTTGCGCCACCTGCGCTTAACCCGCTGTGCTACCACCCAACTCCCAGAATTTATACATGTATATAATCCATGGGAAGTTAAATGAAAAGAGATCTAGTACATCATCCTTCTGCTGGCTGGCTTTCTCTACCTACACGTTTTCTAATTCGAAGGAAAGCCTACATTTGTGTCTGCTAGAGGAGTGAACATGCGATTCTCAACTTAAAAATTAACAGAATCAATCTAATTTATAACATCAATTTTTGTACTTAATGTGTTAGTGACAGTTTTGCCTGACTATACATGATATTAATCAATGTCAATTTTAAATTCTGAAGTAATAGGAACAGTGACATTGTTAGCATATTTGTTATAAAGCACTTTGGCTCTTGGCATCTCTAAAATTTACTGTACATGTGGAAATTAAGTAGCATATTATTCATTGTCCTAAGTTTCAATTTTTGTTATATTTCTCAGATAGGCTTTATGAGAGTGATTCCCAGAAGCTAGAGAAGTAAAGTGATTGAAACATATTTATTGGTTTATGAAATTATTATAAAGAAAGGATGATCATTTTACCTATAGCATTCAATTCTTTTAGATATCTCTGGCATTACAGTTTTTATTGAAAAATGAAAAGTTATACTTTAACTGGTTCAATCTATGAGAACTTTGGAAATACTGCAAAGAACTAAAATAGCAAATCATTCTACTAGAATGAATACTTCTGTCGTATTATATCCAATGATATAGACAGAAGGCAAACAGACTGTGGTATTTATTCATCAAGAAAAGGTCCAGGTAGCAGTGTGTTATTCTGTGGCAGGTAGATGTGTAGGTGCAATGTTTTGGAGATCTACACAAAAGATAAAGAGCAACAGTCATCAGATGAATCCAAGAAGATTTTTCATAAAATCAGTATAAGTTGAGTAACTTTAAATTCTGACCATCATTTGGGAGCAGTGAAATTTTAGAACTGCAAATTCTCCAATGCTGGTATACTTACCCCATCACTTAGCTTATGACACATTTGAATGAAAAAAAGCACCCAAGGCTATATAAGAACGCACAAATATAAATTATAAAATGTTGTGTTCTTGCTGTTAGTAAACATAATAAACATCTCAGTTCTCTGCTTGGTATCATTCTAGACTCTTTTAGACATTTAACAGTGAGTAGCCACGGAAAATTTAACAGCCATTTGATCACATAAATAAATACAGAGAGATACATTTCCACTAGATCTCCTGTACATAAGCTTCTTTTCAGTTTAAAAGTATATAAGAAATGTGCACAAATAGAAAGCTTTAGAGGATATGCAGTAGGTTTAGTCTTAGAATTACTTAGCTGATGATTGAAATAAAATGGGGACTTGTAAGAGAGACTGAAAATAAAGGTACATACAGAGAAGTCAGTCAAACATGCTCATCACGCTGGTGGTGAATGGTTCTATGAGACCTCCGTGGAATGATGCCAAATGGATAAAAGAAAAGATAAGCATTTGGGGAAAGCTTTTCATTTAAAGGATACACAGATGAAAAAAGAACCAAAATTTTATGACCACTGCTGTAGAAAGGCAATAATGAAGTTGAAGGTCACATAAAAGCCAGAAGTAATTATCCATACATTACGCAATTTCAAAACAATTGACAGGGTCTGTAGAACACTCTCAACCCCAGTTTAGGACTTTTCAATCTTAGAAACTCTAGAGCATAGAAATTGTGTAGAGGCTACTGGAATCACGGATGTAATTGTTAATGCAAATTAGCACCCAGATATAAATTCAGTAAGATTATCAAAACCAGGGAGTCCGGCAGTAGCGCAGTGGGTTAAACGAACGTGGAGCAAAGCACAAGAACCGGCTTAAGGATCCCTGTTCAAGCCCCCAGCTCCCCACCTGCAGGGGAGTCGCTTCACAGATGGTGAAGCAGGTCCGCAGGTGTCTATCTTTCTCTCCCCCTCTCTGTCTCCCCCTCCTCTCTCCATTTCTCTCTGTCCTATCCAATAATGACAGTATCAATAATAACAACAACAATAACTACAACAACAATAAACAAGAGCAACAAAAGGGAAAATAAATCTTTAAAAAAGTTATTAAAGCCATAGTCAATATACTCAGAAGTATCTCATTAATTGACAAGAGGATACAATTATTTACATGCATTAAAAATTAGAAAACATGATTAGAAAGTGGTACAACAGTAGAGCAAGGAAATAAAAAGAATCATTTTAAGGCCGGGTGGTAGCACACAGGGTTAAGTGCACATAGTAAGAATCACTTTAACAAGCTAAGAAATTGTCATCAAGAAAAGAGAAAGTGAAACAGTAAAAAAAAAAAAAAAAAAAAAAACCATTGGCCTCAAAGTTGGGACAAAGGGATATGTATCATCAGCAAAGACAGAGAGAGCACAACTGTCTCCATATTTAGTCTTTAGTTACCCAGATTTCAAGGGAAGTGGTATAACAAGTCTTTTCAGTGGCATGGAACTGTAGTTTTACTGTGAATATACTTTATTTATTTGTCTCGCTAGAGCTTGGTGCTTGCACTACGAATGCACTGCTCCTGTGGCCATTTATTTCAGTTTTTTTGGACAGGACAGAAATTGAGAGAGTCGGGCTGTAGCGCAGCAGGTTAAGCGAATGTGGCACAAAGCACAAGGACCATCCAGGTTTGAGCCCTGGCTCCCCACCTGCAAGGGGGTCACTTCACAGCAGTAAAGCAGGTCTGCAGGTGTCTATCTTTCTCTCCCCCTCTCTGTCTTCCCCTCCTCTCTCCATTTCTCTCTATCCTATCCAACAACAACAACAACAACAAAATAACAAGGGCAACAAAAGGGAAGAAATAAAAGAAATATTAAACAAAAAGAAATTGAGAGGGGAGGGGAATATAGAGAGGGAGAGAAAAAGATATCTGTAAACCTGCTTCACTGCTTGTGAAGTAACCCCCCTGCAGGTGGGGAGCCGGCTGCTCGATCTAGTATCCCTGAGCGGGTTCTTGTGCTTCATACTATGTGTGCTTAACTTGGTGTGTCATCACCCAGCCCCCCTTGTAACTATATTTTTAGAGTAAAATCTTATAGCTTTATCTCAATAAGCCCGTAGAACAAAACAAAAAAAAAATGCACCAGCTAGTTCTCTGGTCAATTGGATCTGCAGCAAGAATTGGACATTCTCATTATTTTTTATTGATTTAATTACTATTGACAAGACCATAGGGTAAGAGGAGTATAGTTACACAAAGTTCCCACCACCAGGGTTCCTCATCTCATCCCCTCCATTGGAAGCTTTCCTAGTCTTTAACCCTCTGGGAGTATGGACCCAGGATGCAGAAGGTGGAAGGTCTACCTTCTGTAATTGCTTCTCCACTGGACCCGGGCATTGTCAGGTCGATCCATACTTCCAGCCTGTTTCTATCTTTCCCTAGTTGGGCAGGGCTCAGGAGAGGTGGGGTTCCAGGACACAGTGATGCTGTCGTCTGTCTAGGGAAGTTAGGTTGGCATCATGGTAGCATCTGCAACTTGGTGGCTGAAGAGCATTAAGATATAAAGCAGAACAAATTGTTTAATAAGCAAGAAACTAAAGATAAGAATATAGCAGATGAGATTAGAGATCTTCATTGTGGAAAAAGCTAGTTAGGTCTACTTTAGGTATATTCCAAGGGGGTCCATGACTTCACTAATTTTTGCCTGAGCCCAACAGCTAACATGTAGGTGGAAATAGTCAAAGTTGGAAATAGAACTAGAAATCTATATTAGAGGAGAGAGTAGCTCTCAAATATGTGAAAAGTATATAAATATTGTTAACAGTAAACTCCATTGATGGGATCTGTGGCCCATATTCAGCACAGGAGCCTGTGTAACTTCTGCTTCCCTGTAGGTCTGAGCTCACATTCTGTGGTCATAGCTAGCAACTTTCCAGGCTGCACTCATTGAAGGACTCATCTTCTTGAGTGGTAGAGTATGTTGACCCAGTCTCCCTTTGATGAGTGGGGCAGTCCCTACCATTGTTGTTTGACTTTGAGGGCAAGGTCCTGAGAGGCCCACAAGGGGGTCCTTGATGCTGTTTCTAATGGAGATGGTCGAGAGAGGGATCTAGAGGTCTAGGCCCAGCATATCTATGTGGGAATTCCAGGATTCTCTGACTAAGGCCCAGGATGATGGATTGGTCTGGTAGTGACCAAGAGAGCCATCATTAAATTATAACAGCCTCTTGGGAATTATTTTTAATTATAAGTCCTCCAACCTTAAGTTTCAAATCTCTAGAGGTCATTTTGGCTTTTCAATACCTTTCCAATGAATACCCTTTCTAGAGACAGTGATCCAGAATCAGTTGCTTTTTATTTATCACTATGAACACTTGAAATCAATCACTTTGAACTGTCAGTAATATATATGTATATTTATACATATATATGTAATGTATATATGTGTATATATGGAATATATGTTATAAATAACATACATTATTTGTAAATTACTTTTTATTCATTTACAGTAAAAATTCATGTAGTCTGAATACCAGTTCAAACTAAACACATTCTTGATCGTACTTATTTTGTACTACTTCTTCATTCACCAGTGTTTTTTTTTAATTAATTTTTTTTTATTCTGGAGTACTCCATAGTTGGAAGCAAAATAAAAGAACAGTAATGTCTTTCCATTCTCTCTTACTGCATTCACTCCACAGGCATCATTTGCTACTCTAATTCTCATCCTGTCTGGGTTAGACGTCATCATTGACTCAGACGAGTGCTGTGCTATGCGATATATCTCCACTGCAAGAATCATTCTTCTTCGTTAAATCCTTCACACTAGCAGCTGCCCGCTGAGCTTCACACTCTACCAAGCTGCAGACGCAGCGTTTTCTCTTGTTGTATGTGTGGCACATTCATGAATGCTTCTTGGGTAAAAAATCATTCCAGACCAATAAATCTAATCAATAAATGAGTCAATACATTTCTTTCATTTTATAGACGTCATCGTTCTTTAGTAGAATGAATCACTAGTTTTCATCCACCTTTGGAACTTCTGAAACTATGTCCCCTACTTGTAGGGACTATTTTGGTTCTGGGCCGAAGTTGATAGGAGATAACACAGCTAACCTTTTATAAGATTCAGAGTTTTAACCCTATGAATCCATGTCAATAAAATCTACTTTTCTAAGAGATCTCTATAGGTAATAGGATACACTGAAGAAATTAATGTTCATAACAGTACCAACTTCCATTGGGTACAATGTGAAATCCTATTATATATACCAATGTATTTAATTATTAGAATTTTATTTCCCAAGAATTAAACTGAATTGAATTTTGTGATTAATTCTTCTTGTACAATATGTAGATAATCACACTCATTTGGGAAACTTACTCAGTTAATACAATAGCATCAAACTTTCCACTACATATATTAAACAAGAAATTTTATGACAACTACTTAATAAGAACAATTGTGCTGGGGGCCGGGTGGTGGCGCACCTGGTTGAGCGCACATGTTGTAGTGCTCAAGGACCCGAGTTTGAGCCCCCAGTCCCCACCTGCAGGGAGAATGCTTTAAAAGTGTCTCTCTCTGTCTTCCTCTCTATCACCCCCTTCCCTCTTGATTTCTGGCTGTCTCTATCCAGTAAATAAACTAGAGATAATAAAAAATTTTTTAAAAAGACTGTGCTAGTTGTACTGTATTCTCTATTCTCATCCTTAATGCCATGATCTACATCTCACATCTATTCTCTCTCACCCCTACCCTGATCTGTTGCTCTAAGAAATTCATGTCTACAACACATGTCTTGCCCTCTGGCTTTGGCAAAAAGAAGCTTGAGACAAAAAGAATGGAATTAGAGTCTGAGAACACATAATGTATTTACCTTCACTAGTTTTAAATTTTAATCCACTGTAAATTGGACTGAAGTTTTGATGAAGTTACTCGTTTTATTTGCCTATCAAGCTACTCCATTTCCTTGTTCTCAGTGTCCACAAGCACTGCTCATACAGTCAGTTCAATCTTCCCTCTTAGTATTATGGATAATGCTGTTATTGCTAGTCCCCTAATGTTTATTGAGATGTCTCTATCTCTAGAGAGATGATAGATAGATAGAGAGATGATAGATAGATAGATAGGGGAGATGTTATTTTATTCTATTGAAAAAATCCTAAGTACACCATCCTTCTAAGACTTTCACTAATACATAATATACTTATTTTAAGAAATAGAAACAAAGATTAAAAAATTGATTAATGCTTAAATTACACTCATCCTGTTAAGGTTTCAGTAACTACAAATTTAGTTCCTAGTACTTTCTCACTCAGTGAATGATCCACCTTTTCTGCCATGACTGTGTAACCCTATAAACCATCTAACAATGAGCTTATTCCTGTTCTCTCTTTTTTTAAAAATATTTTTTATATTTATTTATTTTCCCTTTTGTTGCCCTTGTTGTAGTTATTATTGTTGTTGTTGCTGATGTCGTCATTGTTAGATAGGACAGAGAGAAATGGAGAGAGGAGGGGAAGACAGAGGGGGAGAAAAAGATAGACACCTGCTTCACTGCTTATGAAGTGACTCCCCTGCAGGTGGGGAGCCCAGGGCTAGAACCCAGATGCTTACACCAGTCTTTGCGCTTTGCTCCACATGCACTTAATCCACTGCACTACTGCCCAACTCCCATTCCTGTTGTCTTAATGTTAGTGTTTATGGCTTCTCTGTCTTACTCCATAACCTGCTTCTGACTTCCTGACTATGAAAGCCAAGTGCACTCAAAGTTTACTTTTTTCTAAGATATCTCAACAGACTCCTGTGTTGTAAATTTTCTCTCATGAGCAGCATTCTTCATCAGCCCCAGTTCAAAAGTATTACCCATAAACTATGAGTACGCCTTGTACTCTAGCTTGTATTTTATTTAGTTGACTCACAAAATTTAGCATTTTTATATAGTCATGACTTATCAAACACACCCTAGCTTATGAATAACCCTTTACTGTTGGTATTCTTCCTGTTGGTTTGGTCCCCTTCCCCCTACCTCTGAGAGAAATGGTTTGGCCCTGGCTAGTTTTGTGCCCCTCTTTCTCCCCGCCCCGTATGCTAAGGACGTCCAGAGTCCCAGCAGCAGCAGCAGAGGGAAAATGATGGAGAAGCACATGGTATGGTGATTGCCTGTTCGTGAATAAAGATTAAACTGCAGCTTCTCAGCCCAGCCGTGTGTCCCCGAATCTCTGTCTCTGTCTACTGCCACGAAGCTAGCCCGGCCTGCTGGAGCCCCCGAAACATTAACAACACTTTACAATGTGGGATTCTATTGTAGTACCATCAAAGAAACTCCATAAAAATGGTTTACAGTGGGAGTCAGGCAGTAGCGCAGTGGGTTAAGTGCACATGGAGCAGTGCAAGGAACAGCATAAGGACCCTTGTGCGAGCCCCAGCTCCCCACCTGCAGAGGGGTCACTTCACAGGTGGTGAATCAGATCTGCAGGTGTCTTTCTCTCCCCCTTTCTGTCTTCCCCGCCTCTCTCCATTTATCTCTGTCCTATCCAACAACAATAATAGCTACAACAATAAAACAACAAGGGCAACAAAAGGGAAAAATAAATATAAAAATAATAAACATTAAAAAATGGCTTACAGAGAAGGTGGTCTTACTCAAAAGACAAGATGCTGATTATAGTGGTTTTCCATACCACATATAATTTGATTATGTGAGTCAGAAGTCTAGAGTGTTTAAATTCAAAGAAAAAAAAACATCTCTTGGAGTAAATTGCTTTGCTGCTCAATGAGGTAGATAGAAAATTAAGTCTAGAGTTCATGTGTCCCAAGTTTTTATTCCACAAAGAGGCATTGTAGTAAAATCTCATAGATAAAAATAAGCTAATTAATGTTTGTTGCTGAGAAATTAATAACTATTAAAAACATAAATCAATTCTAAATAAAGCCTTGCAAAACATTATTGTTTTAAATAATGCATAAGATGAGAGCTACAATCATAATTTCTTAGTAAATAGGTAGGATTGTGTGTGTAAATAACCAGCTTACATGCATATCCCAAATATATCAAATATTATGCACTATAGAATGAGTGAACTTTGGGGTTGAGTGTAGACATACCAGGTTGCCATAAGCAAGGATCTGGGTTCAAACACTCATCCCCCCCTGCAGGGAGAAAGCTTCACAACTTGTGAAGCAGTATGGAGATCTCTCTCTCCTTCTTTATCTCTTTCTTCCCAATTTATTTTTTTTGAGGAGTGGTATAAGCACTAAGCACTCAACACCAGTGATAACCCTGGTATCAAATAAAATAAAAGAAAAATAAAAGGAAAAAAAGGTCCAGGAATGGTGGCTTCATTGTGCAGGCCCAAGCATCAGCAATAACTTTGGTGACTATCAAAAAAAAATTAAGAAAAGTAACTTACTCAGTTATGCTTACTGAATATTCTAGAATTCCTTGTTGTTGCTGCTGTTAGCAGTGCTTTACTGCTCTGGGTCAACTTAGAGAGAGAGAGGGAGAGAGAGAGAGAGAGAGAGAGAGAGAGAGAGAGGGAGACCATAACACCACATTTCTTTACATATGGTGGAGCCTAATATTTCATACATAATCAAGTTGATGCACAACCTAAATGAGTTGTTTATTCATTATATGGTATTATTAACTTATTTGATGGGAAAGAATCAGAGCGCATGTCTGACATACATGGTGTCAGTGTTTAAATCCAGGTTTGAACCCAGTATGAATGCAATTTCTGTTCCTGAACCATCTCCTCTGTTGCTACCTTATAAGTTAACTTTATTATATACCAAGTAGATTGGCCCACGTTGCAGAAGATGTATATTCACCTGTTAAATATGGCTGCTAGCATTATAATTATTTAACATTCTTAAAGTGCATATGCATTACAGCATGAAGCAATTAAATTAAAGATAATAAATGAGGCTGGGGAGATAGTATAATGGTTATGTGAACAGACTTTTATGTCTGGACTTCTGAGGTACCACATTCAATCCCCAGAACCACCACCAGTCAGAGCTGAGTAATGCTCTGGTTAAAAATAAATAAATTTATAAATGAATACATATATATTTATTAATTATTATCTATTATTTTATTTGCCTTTTATTTATACTTTATAATTCATATTTCTCTATATAAATATTTATTTATAAAGAAAAAAAGAAATCAATGAATGGATTTATACTAAATTACCTTCAATATTTTATTTTTGGAGTGTTAAAAGTTAATGGAAGTTGAAAATCATCTGAGTGTTTTAAAAAATCTTTCCATAGTTCTGCTTGTGCAAACAACACAGTGTTTCATTCTAGTACTGTTGTTGTGGGTTTATCTTTTTTTCTTTTTTTTGTTTCCAAGGTTGTTGCTGGGGCTCGGTATCTGCACTATGAAGCCACTGCTCCTGGAGGCTATTTATTTCCCTTTTGTTGCCCTTGTTTATCATTGTTGTTATTATTATTGTTATTGCTGCTGTTGTTGTCGGATGGGACAGAGTGAAATCGACAGAGTAGGAGAAGTCAGATAAGGGGAGAGAAAGATAGACACCTGCAGACCTGCTTCACAGCCTGTGACTGACTCCCTTGCAGGTGGGGAGCCGGGGGTTCGAATCCACATCCTTATGCTAGTCCTTGAGCTTTGCGCCATGTGTGCTTGACCCACTGCGCTAGTACCCAGGCCCCTTGTTGTGGGTTTATATAAGTATCTATGATATTCACAATCATGGAAGACTGGCATTCTGCTCAGGCTTTAGGCATAACCTTTGTGGGCAGCCAGCAGTAAAGATGTGTGATTCTGTTACATGTTTCATTTT